>NC_133225.1:2221541-2521541 GCF_040436345.1 Pagrus major | reverse complement strand
TCATTGTGTGTGAATGACACATAGGTGATGACAGGTGTTCATGCATGGACGGTGGCCTGCGTGTGACAACATTCAGAGAGCGAATGACTCAAACTTTTGAGCAGAAAGTTTATTTTAATGGAGACGATGTTGCTTCAACGCTGCTGCTGCAGTTAGTTCATGTCCGGTCACAGTGTGTTCATCATCTGATATTCAAAAAGATCCTGACGATGTTTGATGTTTTAAAGAACTAAAAAAAAAACCCAGTAAATTCAGTCATTATCTCTTTATAGCTGATGGAAAGTCAGGTGAAGTTTCACAGTCCACAAAACATTTCTGGAACATGTAATGTACACGTCTTCACAGTAAAACAGAGCTGCAGCATTCTCCTAAACAACTGAAGTATCTGGAGACTTGATTTAAAACAGAGAAAACAGCTATAAAAAAAAAAAAAAGAAAAATGCTCCTAAACTCCATTAAAACTTTGCCGAATTAGCTGTTAGCACTTCCTGTTTGCAGTGAACCTGTGGATGTACAGACAACTGTCACTGGGTCACTTTGATACTGAAGAAAACTTAAAAACGTGATGTTTCTAAGGCAAGTTCTGCACATGTGAGGAGAGTCTTTTTTGGGGATTCCCAAGCAGATTTATAGAGTCATCAGTCTCTTCGTGCACAAAACATTTCTGGAGCTTCACAGTAAAACACAGTTGCAGCGTTCTGCTAAACAACTGAAGCAGCTGGAGACTTGAGACGGAGAAAACAACCAAAAAATCCAAGTCTCCAGCAGCCCTGAGATCCCAGACTGATTTGAAAACACGTTGTTAACACCCATTCGTAAATTGAAATTATTATCAAGTTGTTTCGTCCTCAAATGTCTCGATTATCAAAGTAGTTGGCAAATAATTGAGTTAACAACTACGAGATTAATTGATTAATTGTTGCAGCTGTGACGTTCATCAGGATTCAGTTCAGCGGGTGATCAATCACACTGATTGGTCACTCAGAGCATTAATCACTGCTCAGCGTGGAAGAAAAGATCAGCTGAGCTCAGTCGGTCGCAGTCAGGAGGAGACATGAGACGAACACCTGAGGTTAGTTTGATGATCATCAGCTGGAGTTGGTTTGGAGGTCGGATACTGAACAGCTGCTGTGTTCACAGCACCGACTGATCACAGAGAGTTCGAGCGCTTCATTCATGCGTCCAGGAGCCGGTCAGGTGTGCAGGATGGAGGCTGCTATCGGGCCGTTTTAGCTTTCTTGGGGTCACCTGAACAACAGCCGGGGGTCAGTGCTCCGTGAAACCGCTGCGAACGAAACACAAATAAAAGGTGAAAAGTCAGAGAAGGCTGAGACAAAAGAGAGCTCGGACAAAAGTGCAACAATGATTTAAAATGCAGAATAATCAGGTCTCCTTCGGCCGGAGAAAAAGGCTCGTTTGTGAAAACGTCTGTTGACGTCGACGCCGGTTGCGTGGCCGCTGCTGTTGCCGTGGTAACAGGACAGAGTATCATATGCTCAGAATGGGAATGGAAAAGTAAAAAAAAATGTGATCCTGTGCCGAGCGTGCGTCTTCTGAAGTGGAAAATCATGGAAATGTGTTCATGATGTCGTCAGTGAGACGAACAGGAAGCCTCAGAGGGCCTGCTGGGTCTCATAAACAGGCCTGTAGATAACAGTACACAGTATATGTTGAAGGCCTTCAGACTAGTGTCTTCAGACAGGCCGGGTGCTTTTTATCTGCGCGTTCAAGCAGCTCGTGGCCTCAAGACTCGGGGACGTGTCCGTGCTTTTCGTGTTTGCCTCGTCAGTTTTTCCTGGCTGCTGTTTTTAGTGGAGGACTCAGCCGGAGCGGTGACACCGTGCATCAGTTTGTCAGAGTGAAAACATTCCTCCGTCTCAGTCTGCAGAGCAAGGAGGGTGTGTGGGTGGAGGCTGGAGGGCGGAGGGCGGACGGTGGAGGGCGGAGGCTGGACGGTGGGTGTGTACTGGAGCTGAATGTCAGTTTTCTGGGTTGGGCTGAGATGACAGTCCAGTTTTGGTGGAGGCCGATCCCTCGACGACATGATGTCATCTGTCCTCTTCGTGCCTCTCTGTGGTGTTTGGACTGTGTGATGTAGAAACACTTCTCTGTTTGATTCCCGCTTGTGTGACCATATTAGACCGACCCGATCTCCAGAATAACTGTCGGCTAAGTATGTTTCTGCAAATCGTTTCTTTTCGTTGCAACTTTACGTTTGTTTAGGTTGAATTTTCTGTTTCTCTCTTGTCACAACGCCGTGTTCGTTCTCTGGTTAGGTTCAGGCACAAACACCACTCGGTCAGGGTGAGGGGAACATTGCGGTTTGGCTTAAAATACCTGTTTTTGTCGCTGCGATCACGGATGGAGATGTTCAGACATCCTGTGAAAAACAGTTGCATTTGGTTGCCAGATAAACAGCTGGAAATGCCCACAGGTGTCCTGTAAAAACACCTGCTTTTGATGCCACTAACAGCTGTATAAATCCCCTGGTGTCCTTTCAAATATGCTCTGGTGGGACTTGAACGCCACCTCCGTCTCCTCCACCTCCTGATTGAAAGTCAGATAATAATCATATAATGTGAGCGTGATATGACACGTTTTGTACGAACGTCAACCTTGGACACATCTGTGGTTTGCAGAAAGATTAACCGCTAACTTTATATCCTGGAGACTGGACTGATTTGGCTTTTTTAGTCCATCAAAGTGATTTTTTTTAGGGGGGATTCAGACTGAAAAGAGCGTGAAGACAGCACACTGTGCTGGCGAGGGCGTGTGGTTTATAGATCTGTTTTTAAAGCAGACAAAAACTGACATTGAACATGGTCTAATTTCTCCTAAACTCTCTTTATCAAAGTCCGGGTTGTTTCTGTTGTTGTTTCTGAATACATCAGATGAGAGAAAGTGGCCGTGCAGATGCAGAATTCTGATTAAAATTGAATGTTCAGCTCTTCCTGTAAGAACTTGATAATGAGGCTGCGGAGGCCATATTTCACTAATTGCTCCAGCATGTTTCTGTGGGGCTTTGAGGATTCTCAGGGGATATTCTCAGCAGAGCTTGTGAGATGTGTTTTTTTCCTCTGTGAAGCCGTGAACATGTAGATTCCTACAAAAGACAAACACCAAACCACGAGTCTAAGGTTCTTTACAGTGATGATGAAGAAGACATTTATTTATCTGAGTGACTTTAACATCTGGCAGCGAGGTGACTCATGTTTATCGTCCGCATATTTTATAAAAGAGGGAAAACGGAGGAGCTCCGCGGGGAGTAACATCTGCTCTGCTGTCAGCTCGGTGGAGTTACTCAACAGTTTGAACCGTTTCCTTCAGACCAGCTCATCGTCACCGCTCAGAGACTCGTGTGTTCAGGGCCCGAGGGCCGGTCTTAATCTGCGCTGGCCTCACGATTCAATTTAGATTCACCTGTCGACGCGACGTGATGTAATTCGTGTGACGCCTGGAACTACGCAGGAAGGTTTAAATAAGTTATCAATAAAGAAACAAAAGTTGGTCTGTTAAAAAGTAATGTGCATGCAGATGTATACTTCAGTTTGCATGCTTCAAGGGTCAGAATCGACAGCAAAAATAGTTCAGAAAGACTTTCAGTGCTGCAGCTAAACGAGCGACACATCAGTGTGTTTGAAGAATCTCCTCCTGCTTGGAAACAGGACCTGGCTCAGTGCAGCGTTACATTAAGACAGTATTTGCACTTGTGTGTGTATTTGCAGTTGAAGTTCAAGACTCAGTTGCAGAACTTTATAGTGACTTGAATTCCTCCACACGTCTGCAGAGTTTCTGGCGTTCCCAGTCTTGTTTTTTCTGTCAGTGTGCCGCCGTTCTTCATGCTGTGTCACTCTGCCTCCAGCTGCCATTACACAATCCCTCAGATATTCAGAGGTCTGTGAAACTTTCCCCCCCTTTCAGATCTGAATGCTCTGCTCTCCACAAAGAGAGGAAACTGCTGCTGCTCAGGCTCTCAGCCGGAGCCCCACCTGTTGTTTGCTCGGCCCGACCGAGTGTCCACAGAACACAACACAAATACAGCAAAACCTGCTGCCATTCAGACGGCTTTCACCGCGACACCAGCTCTGAAGAGCCGAGATACTAAAAGGACAACACCACAGGCTGAAACTATAAAAAGTGGAGGTTGGAGACACCTTTAAACTGTCTACATCAAAACTCTTTCTCAATGTAAGCTTATGGGAAAAGTCTTTTTGGTCTGCAGAGCATCACGTGACGATGTAATTACATGGTTTGGCCACTACGACGGTCGTCTTCAAAGCCTGGCGCTCTTCCCGGGTGACTTGGCCGGGGCTAGCTGGTTAGCATGCTAACATAGATGTCTTTGACAGACTGAACAGTCTTGTTTCTTCTTTTTGTGGACATATCTTACACACTGTCCCTTTTATGAGGTGAAGATGCAGTTTTTAAATTTCTTTCCCATCAGCATCATTTGCTGCTTTAGTTCATGATGAAGTGCAGAATCGTGACTGCTGTGAGTTCAGACAGGACGGACGAGCCTCTGACATCATGTCAGGAGAATTTTGTCTCCAGGCGAACAGCTTTTCTGGAGCCGAGACCGAAGCCACGAAGGGTTTCCACAAACTTTTGTCCGTCTTCGGTTCATGTCTGTGTGAGTCAGTGCTGATGGAGTTTTTCAAGGTCTTACAGCTGAAAGTTCACGTCTGCATGCAGGTTATTTTGGGTGTAAACACAAGAGATGGAGATAGAAACTCAGAAGACCGTGATGGTCTTATTTTGCATCATCCTGGTATGATGGTATGTGAGTGTCAAACAGGCCCTGCAGCTCGTAAAAGTCACTGACAGACGGATCAGAGGGTGTATGATTGTTTCAGAAAAGCTTTTAAATGGTGACGCCCATCTGAAGCGGTTTACTCCCTAATGATCGGGGTGTGTGCGAGTGTGTGTGAGTCAGATGCAGAGAGCATCTTTCCTGCCAGTGGAATCACATCAGGCCAATAAAAGCTGTCAGCTCAGTGAGGGATGTTTATTGATGCGACCTTTCTAAATGCAGCTCTTTGTCGTCTAATTGGATTCAAGGATCCATTTATCTGAAAGACTGTAACCCCTGAACATCTGCCAACAACCCACAAGGCCCTTTGACAACACTCAGCGCTGCTCTTTAATACTCGAAGACTCTAAAGATCTGGATAAAAATGATAAATAAATCTGTGTGCTGCACCCAAAAATAAAAAGCATTCTCCTAAATGACTGATGTAGCTGGGGACTTGTTTTAAAATGGAAAAAACAACCCTGAGATGAGAGAGAAAAGACGTTATTTAATTTAGTTACCCATCTAGCGCTTTTTTTTTGTCCACTCTGAAATATTTCAACACTATTGGACGGATGACCGTGAAATTATGGACAAACCTTCACGGTCCACATCACGACGTGAAGACAACGGATAGTGAAAGTCTAAAGGGGCATCGGGACATTTTCAACGTTAGACGACAGCTAACTGTTTGAAACGAAACGAGCCATGAATTAATCCTCAATTATCAATGACGCACACCTTGGACTCATTTATGTGACGTTAGCTGACGTATGCTAACATTAGCTGTTGTCTAACTGCAGCTATATAACAACGATTTCTCAGATTGTGAGCTTCCGGCTCTCAGTGTGACGTCAGAGGAAAATGGCCGCTGTGTGAATATGAGCTACACCTGCAGAACTGACGACATTCACGTTAGCCTCAGCTGTACTTTGTGTTTAGCTACTGCTAGTATGCTAACATGCTAAACCAAGTCTGCGAACATCAACATGACCTCGACGTTAGCTTGATGGCATTAGCACTTAGCTCAGAGCGCTGCTGTGCGTGGCTGCAGCCTCTCAGTCCTGTCAATTATTGATGACTCTTCTGTCAACTGAATTATTGATTAATTGACGCATTTTTTCAGCTTTTAGTCTGATCAGATCTGATCTTTGTGTGTTTTCGTTCTCCAGAGATCAGAATACACACACACACACACACACACACACACACACACACACACACACACACACACACACAGCCCCCTCCTCTTCACACGCTCATTGTGTCTTTGTGAGACATTTTTCTGCCTTGCAGCGACTTGTCGGTCGTCTCGGGTGTTTCCTCCTGACACCACAGCTCGGAGGAGTCGTCTGAGCAGCTGGCCAGCGAGTGAAAAAAAACACACATTATTTCTGAGTATTTTTGGGTCTTACTGTACTTTTAACTTCTTTGTGAAACACTTTGAGCCTTTTATAAAAACGTGTGTATTTGTGAGTTCTGACTTGGTGTAGATTTAACTTGAAACTGTTTACAGGACATCCACAGCAGTGTGTCTGCATACTTGTTCCCCCCGTCATCATGTGTGCATGTCAGAGTGTGTGTGTGTGTGTGTGTGTGTGTGTGTGTGTGTGTGTGTGTGTGTGAAAACAAATAACATGTGCGGACATGTTAAAGTTCCCCACACACACCCTCATCATCACGGCGACACTCTCCGGTTCTTGCGTGAGGCACAAAAAACTATTTGAGCTCATTGTGATTTACCTGTATTTGATTTCACTCTCCTGCGAGACGTCGGTGACTCACTGTGTCCAGAAGGTGTTAGAAAAGTCCACACACCAAAATGAGCACTTGGTTTTTACACTTTTAAAAATCACCCCCACACACACAAACACAATGTCCTGCCTCAGTATCCTGTTTCATAAGGAAATATTCACGACGTCACTGTGAAGATATGCAACAACTCGCTGTTTCAGTGCACTTTAGTCTCACAGAAGCACCAAACGACTGATCCTCTTTTAGAGTAAATCTACGCATTGTTACAGGTTGAACCTGGAGTAGATGTGATGTAAGATGACATTTGAGTGTGTGCAGGTGAAGTGACCTTGTGTTTAACTGCAGGGCTGCAACTTCTGTCAATCTGTCAATTGTTTTCTCAATTAATCGATTACTTGGTCTGGTCCAGAAAATGTCAGAAAATGTTGATCAGTGTTTCCCCCTCAAATGTCTCTTTTTATCCAAAACTCAGTGATCTTCAGTTTACTTTCACAGAGGAGGAAAGAAACCAGGAGATGTTCACATTTAAAAAGCTGGAATCAACAATCGATTATCAAAATAGTTGCAGATTATATGACAATGAATTGATTAATCGTGAGTGAGTGAGTTTAGTATTTTTCATCGTTCTCATCATTTCTCGACACAAGTTCAGTTGTTCAGCAGAGTTAATGAGCCGTCCACATCTGATCCTGTAGATTAATTTCATTAGAAGACGAAGCCCTGAACGCTCTTTGTGTCATGAAGGTTGATATTTTATCTCCTCCGTGGGAAACCTCTCGTTTCAGTTCAGTCCTCAGTCCTGTTTATTTGTGAGCAAGAATCATGACGGATTTAAGAGAAACATGATGGAGAGCGGTGCAGATAAAAGAGGAAGGAAGAGATTATTACAGAGAGGGATTCTTCTAATGATTTCTTAAAAGGAAGGTTGGCACAAAAATGCCAATCCAGTCATCATCTCCTCCCTCCACAAAACACTCCTGGAGCTTCACAGTAAAACAGCGTTGCAGCATTCTGCTAAAATAAAGGTTGTAAATAACTTCTGCAGACTCGGATCACAGCGGACGAGCTGTATGGAGACATCTGATGTTTTTTCTGTTGTTTTTGAATCAAGTCTCCAGCTGCTTCAACTCTGACTTCATCCTCAGACGACTGATGAAACCTGCAAGAACCTGTGAGAACTTGTGAAGAGAGAATGTTTCATCTCGTCCTGTCTGACGTTTTACATGTTGAAGGTGGAGGAGCAGGTTTCTCCAGTGAAACAGGGGCTTGTTGTCGCGCACACACACACACACACACCCCTCACTCATAGTTCACATACCAGCACACGTCTCAGGTGAAGGAGAGGCCGGCGTGTTTGTCTCAGTACTGCCACAACATGAACGCTGTGTTTTAGGAGGGTTATTGATCACTGTGAGCTTTTCCTCGGTCCAGGGACCGAAACCCGAAGAAACAAAGTCGTACTAAACAAATACAACAGTTGTTTTAGACATTTAAGTTTATAACCATACTTTACTGACTGTATTTTAACATGAGGCCGATTCTGTCGTATCTCCTGGATGTTTTTCTAACAAAAGCTGAACGAATGTGGCTAGAAAGTGAAATCCTTTACACACACACACACACACACACACACACACACACACACAGCAGGATTATTCTGTTGGTTTTCAGGAGCTTTACTTGCACCTACAGTGCGGGTTAGTCGGCAGGTGTGGCTCGCCAGGTGTCGTGTTCTTGTTCAGCTGCAGCAGGTGTAACGTGCTGCACACAGTCACGTATTACCTCACAGCTTTTTTAAGTGTTGTTCAGTCGATTAAAGTTGTCACGATACCAGAATTATAAACAAGTATAAAAAAATACTCCTCGATGCTCGATGCCTCTTTTGATACGACGGCATTGACCCTGATGTTTGTTTATGTCACCGACACGACTGACAAAACGGTTTCCTGGCACAAAAGTTTCAAAAAGTACCGAGTACCTGAGAGAAATCCACTCAGCTTCCACCTGAACTCTCAGACAGACACATTTATTAATAATAAAACTTTCTTAAATGCCCAGAAAACCTGTTTTTTTTTGTACGTGTTGAGTTTCGGGGTGAGCTGGCAGGTCCAGGCTCAACTTTCATCAGAATAAATTGTCACGATCTCGTTCTCACATTAAAACGCAGTGTTTACAGGCTGCGACGCCCTTCAGCAACGAGAACACTGGAGACATTTAGTCCAACTATGAGCATAATGTCATCCACATAATGAGTCTGTGGTTCATGTGACCACATTAGTCTGCATGTAAACACTGATGTTTGCTGTATGTGACGGCTCGTCTGCTCTACACGACCCAGTTATGTTGCTTTTATGGCGATTTTGTCTTCGTCTGTTTTGCTTCATATAATATCTTTACAATCTGTGTTCGCCGCTCCGCACGACATTCAGCTTTAACTGTGTTTTTTTGCTGGTGCCAGAGGACAGAGAAGGAGAAGCAGGCAGATGGCTTCAGTGGCTCGTTTACAGTCCTGCTGATTAATAAGAACGGTCCTGAACAACAACACAAAGCAGTAACTGTGAGTCATCAGTGATCATGCTAATGAGCGATTGATTTTGTTTTTATGAATATTTTGGTTTTGTTTATAAAATATCAAGTTTTTCGGAGCCCAAACTGATTTTGTCAGGCGCTGTGTGAAAATGATTCAGGAGTGAGGAGGCTGGACAACATGTTTGATTTCATAACAAAGCAACAACTCATTTATGCTCAACGTTAGATACGGATACAGACTTCAGTCCGTACTTTGTGCTCCTCTCATCCATATTTCTGCACGTTTTTCTGAAAGCTTACGGACCGATGGAGCAGTACCTCCGGTAGTCATAGGGGGGCAGCGTAGCAGTGTAGCCAATAGTTGAAGCGAGACACGACCACAGGACAAGAGGAAGAGTTTCTACAGAACAGCTGTGAGAAGATAGGACGGGAATTAAACGAAGGAAGGAAAAATGGAGGGCGATTGTGACACTGAGTGGCGCCCTCCAGTGGTGGTTACATTGATTGAAACGGACGTATTTCTTTCTGTACGTAAAGAAAGAATAAATGAGCCTTAACTCTTCCCTTGAGTCAAATAACATAAAAAAGCTCTCTCTCTACATGTAATAATAATTTTCAGCCATTTTGGCAAGCAAGACGATTGGCTGATGTGTTTCCTGGTTCAGCTCAAGGAACCTCATAAAGAAGGAAGGATCATTATGTTATGACAGCTGCATTGAAGTCAATGGGAGATGATGGAGAAACAAACTAAAACCCAACATATCTACGTCGTTTGACTTGTGATGAAGAAATGCCTCCAGAAAATAAAAAAAAACACTTCAGAGAGGAGGTTAAAGGCTCATGTTTGTGTCTGACAGTCTCCTGTTCTGTTTGCAGGTCTGGATCCAGTCTCGAAGGTTAATTTAAGGACCACATATGGTGGTCAGGCAGCTGCTCTGTGGGTCCTTGAAGGCTCGAGCAGCAGCGCAGTATTTCACCCACCTCTGGATGCTAAATATTCATAGTTTAGATTGGCTGATGTGTGTTCTGATGTGTGTTTTGGAGCTGCAGCCGGAGACTCTTTTCCTCCCGACAGCTGAGGCAAAGATCGCTCCAAATGCCAAACACACACCAGTTACCTTTTCAGAAAACGCTCTGTGCTGCGTGCAGCTTGCTGTCATGTGGTGTTACTGATAACTGTGGTTTTATGCACAAGATGATAACAAAGTGTGTAACAAAGCTCTCAATGTCCGTGTGAGTTAAACGAATCATTTCACATTCAAAACAGCGTCGATCAGGGATGTGTGAGGTGACAGTGACACGTGTTTGTAGGTTAAGTTAGTTTGTGTAGTTTGGATTATTTCACACAATGCAGAAGATCCAGGTCATTATACAGCCGGGAAGTCGAGCCATTTTGGCTTCATGCACCACTGAGCAGCTTTCATGGGAATGAACGGGTCTCTGTGTCCAGGTTTTAATGTAATGTCCTCGGTAGGGATCAGTCACTACGTACGCTTGTGACGCGGCTTTCCGGCATGAGAAATATAGATCCGTCACCGTGTCCTGAACAATCACGCCGTCAAGTCACGGAGCAGCCGATTTATTTCAGCGTCGATCCACAGACTGTTCTTTGTGTTGTCGTCGTACCAGTCTGATGCACTTCAGTCTCTCTGGACTGGACGTTGTTGTCGTGTGTCGCACTGCGAGTGACACAAAAAACACATTTCATGTTTTTTTCTTTTTCTGTTCAGACCTCCTAAAGTCAATCTGGATAAACCAAAAACCAGATCTGTGCTGGCAGTCTGAACACAGTCTTCGTGCCTCAGTTCATGTCAAAGATCTCACTTCTTCTCTGACTCACCACTCTCAATCCAAACAGATCCAGGAGGATACCAAGCTGTTAGACCCAATCATCAAACCTTCTCTTTGTACACAAAGGGTTCGGGTTCTGAAGTCTGAAGGTGTGTCTGAATACTTCCTCCCTCTTCAGGCCTCTGTCCTGTGTTTGCATAACCATTTAACCTGAAAAGGGAAAATATTAAACAAACAGCGGCTGGTGATATTTGCATAAACAGCAGCCGAGCGATCAGATGAGGGCCGACGTCGAGGCCATTCAAATCATCTCTGAGCAGCCTGAACAAAGATGAAGTGAGAGGAGGAATGAGCGAGGTTGGATTTGTGCTGCAGAGTCGACTCTAACAGAAAGCGTCTGTGTCCCAGCTGCAGCCACAGACGACTGAACCAGCTGACAAATAAAATACGTTTTCTGTTCAGGCTCTCCGTTCTCCCTGTAAGACGAAACCTGCAGCTTTTATGATCGTCCCCGAGTGACTCACCGCTTCTTCTTTATTGGAAAAATGTTAACCTCCAACCTGAC
Source organism: Pagrus major (assembly GCF_040436345.1). NCBI lineage: Eukaryota > Metazoa > Chordata > Actinopteri > Spariformes > Sparidae > Pagrus > Pagrus major. Next base: position 2,510,112 of record NC_133225.1, on the reverse strand, counting down.
TGAAGTAGGCTGCAGTTTACATCGTTACATAAGCAGAGTCTCTGTTTCTGTCTGTGGACGACTGGGTGTTGTCTCATTGGAAATATCTTTGGGATTGGTTTACATCCAGGAACCAATTCTGTTTTTCTGTCTTGAAAAAGTTATTTACTTTTTCAGTGCTCAATGAGATTTTCCAGTATTTCTAGCAGCGGCCCCTGCTGACAGTTCAGAGGCCTCAGTTATAAAAACGTCAGAGAGTAGGACACATCTCTTTATCTCCAAAACTCTGCAGCTCATACTGAAACTATATAGATGTGTAAAAGGAAGACACAAAGAGGGAAAATATATACTTTTGATTTTTGGGTGAACTCTCCCTTTAAGACAAATATACTTATAGTATATGTATTAATGAATTATCTGCAGGGTCAGGGACCTTAAACATTAAAGGGACATTTATTTTTAATTAAGGTGAAAATGCAGGGATGGATTTCATGCTGTTTGGTAAATCTGGGCTCTGTGATTTTGTTTTGGTACATTTTAACCTTAAAAACCTCTTTAACCATTAAATTAAAAGGGGCAATATGTAAGAATTTTAGTTGAACTCTCAAATTAACTAAAAATAATCAACAGAATTTGCAGAAACAGCAGTCGTGACGTTATGACGACTGCACATTGTGCTGCACAGATATCTTCTGAAGTTAGCATGCTAGCCAGCTAGCCACGGCCCATCCCGGGCCAAAGTTCCTGTGGTTGCGGTGTGAACACTAAGGACTTGTGGACTGAGCCCTCGCTGGCTTCAGTACCGCTGACGTGTTCACTGTCATCACGTCAAGTCAACGTGTGCGTGAGACCGCGAGGACAACGTCCCGCTGACAGACGGCCCTGAAGACGACAATAATAAAATCAATGTGTTACCTCTATAACCTTTACTTCTCTTTGTTAAATCAGGCCTGTTGAAGATGATAAAGTGTTAAACATTCATTCACACATTGAGACGAAGGTGTTTGGTGTGTATTTAAGGATTAGTTGAGGGTATTTTAAAGGACTGTATTTCACAGTGGAAGTAGGGAGGAGGTTGTTTCTTCATCAGCTGTCGATGGAGGATCTCAGGGGACCATCTTGTTTTTTCCTCAGTCCCAAACAATGCAGCGTGTAAAAGGTCAACTCTGTCTCTCGCCTCCCCGTTGACCCTGACGAGGCCTTTCCCCTCCGATCAGCTCATCACGGTGGATATCCTGCTTCCATCGTGGGCAGTTTCCACCTCCAGACCAGTAACAGTCCACAGAGACGACATTTCATTCAGGAGTTTTACTCTGCTGGTGGTGGACGGTGATTTCCACAACAAGAGACCTCAACAACAGCAACTGGACAGATTTCTATCAAATGTTCTGAGGATCTTTGGTGGGAGAATCCAGATGTTTTGTCGACCCCCTGACCTTTTCTATAATGAAACCATAAGTATATTTGAAATCTAATCATTCACGATGATTAACAAGAGTGGGATTCTGGATAGTTTAGTGATCTGAGAAGTCATGTGTCCGCTGCTGATGTTGGCGTGGATGTTGAACAAAGCATACAGTAGATTTTGACGGTGATGGTGGAGGAGGTTGTGATGATGTACCTGTTAAGAAAGAGGTAAAAATAGACAGTGTTGGTCTGTGAGGTCATTGAATACATCACGACACGCTGACGGAGAATTCTGGAGAATTGACGATGAACGTCATGTCCAGTACTTTCAGCTGTCCGACAATGATCAGACTTCTTTGTCCTGTCGTGCGGTCGTTTGTCCGTCTGTATCCACCCTTAAAAATGCTCTCAGACTTTGTTTCTTCACATGTAAACCCTCTTTTATTTTCCTATCTCAACTTCTGAATGCATCCTCAGCCCAGACCGTGTGACGAAGTGACATAGTGATGTGTCATCATCCCCGGTGTCAGACGTCCTGGAGAGATAATGATAGAGCCATGAACCCGACATCGACCCTGACAGCACAGTGAGAGAGTAAACATGTTCATCCTTTAAGTGCAGGATGTGTCACTGGGAATTACCTGTAATAGTTTGTGGATATTGAGCGTCTAAGTCTGGGTAAACACTCATTGAGCAGATATTTTTCGTGCTGTGGTTTTTGCAGCCGTGCAGAGAGAAACTGGAGAACTCCTGCAGTGTGTTAGACAGAGTTTTCTTCTGTCCGTGCTGCTGAGATTTGTTTTGTTTTTCCTTAGAAACTGAATCCCTGCGCGTCGGGAATCTGTCCCGGTTTAGCAGAAATCGGAGAGGTTTTTCTTTTCTCTCAGTAACCGTGTGAACGCTCTGCCAGCAGTCGTAGGTTGACAAACCACAGGAGGGAGTGAGGGGGTGAGAGGGATCTGGTTGATGCTGTGTAGTGAGAGTGGCCTTGGAGACTTGGACAGAGACAAAGTGTCCGATTGGACGCTTGTAATCTGGATCGAAGTTCCTCGCAGACACTAACAGCAGCCTCAGTGACCTGATTACAGTACTGTACCGCGTGATATCATCTGGTGTTTGTTATCCAGGCTGGAGGGAGACTTTGGCAGGTCTCAGCACAGAGGAAGAGACAGAAAAAGAGCATAAAGATGAGCTCAGGTTTTGTTTTCAGAAAACTGTTGTGTGTGTGAAGATTTCTGGCAAACGAGTCGCAGCACAGACGTCCGAAGAGTTTTGAGCAGTTCTGACAAATTCAGCTGCACCGTCATGTGGCTTGTTTTTTAGTTGAGTGTGGTTTTATTTATGCAAATGAATTTGACAACACTTAAAAATATTCAGATGGATGTCGAGCTCATGACTGCGTGTTGAGAACAGAGCTGGATATGATTAGCCTAGCTTAGCATAAAGACTGGAAGCAGGGGAAACACCTGAAGAGATCAGTCTGAAGGTCAGATGCAGGGTTGCAATTTATTGATTAATAATTACTTTTGTAATTTGCAAAAAATCGCAAGAAGACACCGTCAGACATTTGTTCAGCAGCAAATCTTCCCACCGGAGAAAAACTATCCAGAGCGTTTAATCTGCTGATTTTCTGGATGAGTCGATTTGTTGTTCGGTCTATAAAATGGCAGAAAATGCTGATCAGTGTTTCGTCCTCAAATGTTTTGTTTTGTCCACAAACCAAAGATCTTCAGTTTACTGTCACAGAGGAGGAAAGAAACCAGGACATATTCACGTTTAACAAGCTGGGAATCAGAGAATTTCACATTTCTTTCTTTAAAAATCACTCGAGCCCGTTGATCGTTCATGAAAACAGTCTGCAAATGATTTAACTATTTGTTTACCAGCTGATTGTTGCCGTTAGTAACAACAGATGAGAGCAGGAGCCAAGTTGAATTTGCTCAACAACACGAGCTGTTTGTTTTCAGATCAGCTTAAAAAAGGGTTAGAGGTTTTTAGAAAAAAGACACGTCTCTCCTGTTATAATGACGACGTGGAGAACAAGATGGACGGATTTATATTTCCTCTCTTTGCTCCTCTTCCTGCCCGTCCAGCTCGTACTTCACATGTGGTTTTGCTTTGTGAATAATTCTTGCTTCCCTGATTATTGGCAGTCCAGTCGGTGTCAGAGCATTTTTGTACGTTATTGTTCCCAAATGATTCATTCAACCTTTATTCTGCTCCACAGTTTTCCTCCTGCTCACGTCTGAATCACTTCGAATGAGCTGCTGATTCATTTCCTAAATCAAAAATCAGCCTTTCAGCACCACCTCGGTGCACGCAGCTGATTGTGCTGTGAACAAGCTTGTTTGTAGAATCTGGTCTCGAGTGAAGACAAACATGGAGTCTTTGTGTTTGAGAAGCTTCAAACTAGACTTCCTGGTTCATATTTCATCCTCCGCCCCGCCGAGCATCCTCTTTCTTATTGTTGGTCTGAAATCTGACCCGGGCTCCAGGGTCACGCTATTCAGCAGTGATCCTCGATCATAATCGCTGCTTTTAAAAGCTCTTTCTGTCGGTCTAATTTCCCAACGAAACCAGTCAGTCTGACTTTAAAACCACCTGTCCTCTCTGTCATCCCGCAGGGAAGGCCGAGGCTGAGCTGAAGGCGTTCAGTCCGTACTACGAGAAGCAGTACTCCACTGCTTGTTTCTGTCAGTTCGAAGATGATCTGGAGCAACACAAAGAGAAGATGACGCAGCTGCTCAGACAGAGGGTACGTGTCCCAGAGCGTCAGCAGAACAACAGCCGCACATTCGCTCTTTAAAACGGGCCGACCCAATCAGGGGTTCGGTTACAGGTTGGCAAGAAAACTGCACCGATAAGCACATTTGCAGGTGCGACTAACATAAAAAGAAAAAATATGTGTATTTAGTAGTTTGGACATTACAATGGCGTATTAGGGAGGTTGTAAAATCAATATTAGGGAGGCAGGGGGAGGAGGGGGGTGATATTCTGAGAACAATTTACAAGATTAAAGTTGGAAATTAACGAGAAAAAACCTCTGACATTACAAAGTCTTTAAAAACACTTTAATCTCATAGGATTTCTTTCGTTCATTTTTTTCTCATAAATTCGTGAGTGGATATTCTCTGAGATTAAACAATTAATTTACAAAGTCAAATATTTGAGGAAAAAACTCAGAAATTCATAGATTATAGTTGTAGATTTACATTCACTGTGATTATAAAGTCTTCCTGTACAAAAGTTTTTTTCTCGCACGCATATGAAAAATATCCTCCGAGTATCCAACATTGTATGATTACGACAAAAAACACTTTCCAAGATCATAGTGGTAAATTTACACGAACATTTGGATATTATCTGAGATTAAAGTGGCAAGTTAATGAATAAAAATTCTAATATTTTCTGAGATTACAATGTTGTCAATTTATGAGCCTCAGAAATTCTCTTAAGGTCACAAATCTACAAGAAAAAAACACATGCCTTTTATAAAGAAGAATGAAAAGTCCCCTGCAGAGAAAATACAGATCAGATTCTCAGCACATATTTATGTGTCCATTTATTGTATATATGTGTGTGTTGAGCAGGAGGCTCCTCAGGAGGCCGAGGTGCTGTACGAGGACGCCGTCCTGTTCTTTGACGAAACCAGGAAGTGGAGGGATCGGTACCTGGTGGTGAGAGCCAACTACTGCCTGGAGTGTCACGACAGCCTGGAGGTGAGCGCGACCACGAGCGTTGTTTACATGCGCCCGTTAAAAAAAACCAAACTTCATCATCTCACAGCCTCTGTTCTTCTTTTCTTCTTCTTCTGTCGTCCCGTCAGACTTTTGTTAAAGGAGTTCCTCCGCGCCAGAAGCTGCTGCCGACAGGGGGCACTGTTCTGACCACGGAGGAGAAGTACATGAGCATGGTGGACAAGTGTTTCCCCGACGACACCAGTGAGTAAAAGACTCAACACATCTTTTATAAATCGTTATCTGTTTAGTTATTTTCTTTATTTATTTTGATCCTGGCAGCGTCAGTCCTCTGCTTGTTTGGCTGTGTTATTTAAAGTGCGTTCTCTTTCTCCGGTGTTTGATCACCTGCCAGTCATCAGGATGATTTCAGCCTCAGACGTGAGTGTTTTGAAAACAGTCGAACGTCTGCTGAGCAAACATCAACCTCTGCAGAGGACGAGCTTCTTACGTAATCACATCATTTTTGCTGTTTGCACAAAAACACGCTCTCATAAAGCTCTGAGTGTCTGTCATTGTCTGCTTGGTTCACCAGGAATAAAATAAGAAAGAATAGAGCAGCTTCACACTCAAAACTTCACAGATTCACCTGCAGAACAAAAAGAAAATGGTTTAAAAAAAACTAGATTTCCAAATGTATAGACTCCAAGTTTCATCATCACCATGACCAGTTCCAGTTACCAGCAGCTCTTAAACTGGGGCTCACTGTGTGTTTTTTTTTGTTGACACATCCACCTCGGATCTTAATCCAAGAGAAGAGAAACTTGAAGTGTGATTTTAAAGAACAAACTCCACCCACAGCAGAGCTAAAAGCAGCTCAGGTGGGAGTCCGCAGAGCAAAAAGGACTGAAGAAACTTAGTGAGAACATTTTGTAGGACACATGCTGATTCAGCTGCCGCTTATAAAACGTAAAGAAAAAAACTTGTTTATTCTGAATATTTAAAAATACATGAAATACACACGTTTGATACATTAATCTAAATATTAAATCACAGAAATCAGGTGAAATCATGCGACACAGAGCACATGATGCAGCAGGAAACAGCTTTTAGGTTTCAGAAATTGTTCTTCAACACTCTGTTCCATATCTACTATCTATTCCACTGAGTTTCCGTGGAATATTCCTTTAATCACACCTTGTCATCACTGGTTTCCTCTGTAAATGCAGGCAGGTTTGAACAGGCTCCAGTTTCCAATGTATTTATTGTTTATTTACTGAACTGTGACTGGAATCAGACTCTTCATCGCATTTCACAACACTGGATTAACCTGTGTCAACACACCTGATCCTCCCTGATCTTCATTCTTAAATCTTGAATGAATCCCCGTAGCTTGTGGCGGTACTGGCTGTAAATTGTAAATAAACAAAAACATAACCAGGGGAATGTCCACCGTCCACTGCTAGGACAATAAACCCATAAACGAACAAATGCCTCTTTTGGGTACGATAAAAAAATGCTTCTGCCCAGGGAAATAAAATAGTAAACCAAAGGTGTAAAGGGGTTTTAAAGGGTTCCCAAAAAAACAAAGTTTCCTCACTAAAGATGTCGGCAGCTCAGAAACAAAATAGGGCCCAAATAAACCAGAGTTCTGGCTCTTTTAAGCCCTTCAGACAGGGTGTCGTCACACCCTGATTGGCTGGGAGGGAAATACCCCAAGCTGCTTCCACTCCTCAAATCAGGAGTCAGTCTCCGCACCTGTGCACAGGTGCTCTGAATCCCCTGTGATCAGCCCTGAGGGAAAATCAGCCCAAACAGAGAAAAATAGCACGACAAACAATTGGACTGCTACAAGCTTCCACAGAGTTAGTGTCCGTTGTCTTCCTGGGATCTTTATTCACATTTCAGCTGCAAAAAATACAAATGAAAACAGAACAAGCCGAGAATAAAGACCAGAAAACAAATGAAACACAAACAAAACTCTCAGAGAGAAGAAAGAAAATAAGACTGTCTTGGTGTCAGTGAGCTTAAAGAAAATGCTTCCATAATATCTATAAAATATATCCCTTACTTGGGTTGATTGAAGGCTTTGAACAAAATAAATAATAAGTTCAGTGCATCAAACCTGCAGTATGAGGATCCAAGTTTCAAAAAGGTTGCTGAATAAGTCACACAGCTCTTCTGATAAAATCTCAGTAAATAAAGTAACAGTTGACCTGAAATCTTCATCAGAATGAAGAAATATTGTCTGTAGCTACTCTGACTTTTCTCCTTTCTGTGTTTCACTGCTGACTTTAAGATTTGATGCTCATGTTTGAGTTTATTGAAAGATTTTACTCGGAGCAGAGCTTTTTCTACCAAATGTAACAGTATAACTGTGACGTGCTTTAAATCTTTATCCTACAAATCCTTGAAGTGTTTGTCTGAAATATAATAAAGGGGTTAATGCAGCAGAGAGACGTCTTGTTGCAGAAGCTCATACTGTGGCGCTGACCTGAGGGCCTTTCTCTTCAACTTGAATGAAGTCTCATCTGGTTTAATCGTTAACAAACTAGAGCAGCTGTAAGAGCCTAATCACATCCCGTATGAGCGCTCAGGAGTCATTCATGCAGACGGTCTGTTACAGAGAGCCGCTCGCAGCCAGCGGCGCTTTGAGGACGACGATGCGTGAAGTGTTAATGCTTGAATGTGCTGAAAACTGAAGTTACATAATAGATTTAACTTCCACATTACTCCGTTATCACCTGCTGTATGTTCAACACACAGTAACCAATAATCAGCCCACTTAACTGGAGGTTTTCCCATAAAGGCCTCACTGAGTCATTGTTCCTGGGCTCCAATGAAAAGTTATCAGGGGCCATTAATGTTTGAGACAAACACAAACGACACACAGAGGCTGCTCAGGCCGGGTGTCAACATCTGCACAGCTCGAGTCCGTCAGTTCACAGCTACGTTAACCTGCGTCTGAGTCACCGCTTGTGATCAGATCTCACTTCCCCGCTTTGTATGCAAATAAACTCGTCCATCAAGAGGACAAACAGACACAATGTTTCTACACAAAGACAGAAAGAAGTTCATGTAGAACATTTGCTGAATTTACAAGAAGGAACAAATAATGAAGAATTAGTCAGAGACAGAGTTTCACAAAGTTTATAAAGTGTCTCCAACTCAACAACTCACTAAACTGACACATTTGTTAAGGGAGTCTGGTGACTTTCTCCACAGGGACAAAGAAGTAGCCTATATTAGTTACTGTTTACTGTATTTGTAAAAGTTTGACATGTTTAGCGTCAATAAAACGTTTCTTCTTTCATAAATTGAGTGTAAATGGTGAACAGTGAACCACACTGCCTGTTGTTGTGGCCTCTTCTTCTTGTTGTTTCTCAGAGGACGTCAGATGAGTAGGCGGTCCTTCAGTGTGGCCCAGGACACACGTGTGCACACACCGCTACAGGAATGTGGTCACATGCGGTCCAGACCACCTCTGAAGGTGGTTCACTGTGATGTTAATGACATGTTTGGTCCCTCTTAACCTGCCAATGTTGGCAGCAGATGTTTTTGAACTAGTAACCACAATATCACCAGACTCCCTTAACAAATGTAGTGATTTTAAAAGTTGTTTCATGAGGAGAAACTTAACAAACTCTGTGAAACGGCTACGACAGATTCTGACTCATTGTCTCCTTCTTGTAAATTCAGCATTAAATGAAAACAGTAAGTTGTTTGTTTCCTTGTAAAAAGTGTCAGTTTGTGGCAGCATGGCTGCACCAGCCTGTCTGCCTCTGTGTCTAAAGTGCTAAAGTCTGACCTGCCAACATTTAGCAGCTGTTTGAACACACTGTTTACACTGATTTCACCATTTACACTCAATTTATGAAAGAAGAAACATTTTATTGGCGCTAAACATGTCACATTTTACAAATATACTAAACAGTAAATAATATAGGCGACTTCTTTGTCCCCGTGGAGAAAGTCACCAGACTCCCTTTGAAAATGTGTCAGTTTAGTGAGTTGTTGAGTTGGAGACACTTTATAAACTGTGTGAAACGCTGTCTCTGACTAATTCTTCATTATTTGGGCCTTCTTGTAAATTCAGCAAATGTTCTACATGAACTTCTGTCTTGTCGTTATGTGAAACACATCGTGATCTGATCACAGGTGGACACTTGAGGCGCTTGCTGACCTTCATACAGTTTGTAGACTTGATCACTGTGTTTCTGTTTCAGGTGTGAAGGAGGACTTTGCTCCTCCTCTGTCGGGGATGCCTGGACAGTTTCCTGTCTACCTGCGTCTGCCCTACAGGAGAGACTCCTACTTCTGCTTCAGACAACAAGCCAAACAAGATGCTTTCCTCTCCATCCTGTCAGACTGCATCAGGCACCAGAACCAAGGTGAGACGACCACAGACCGTCAGGACGGAGAAGATACAGCAGACTGTCGTGTCAAGAGTTTCTGCTCTGCTTTCTCCGACACCTTACGAAGTTCTCATGCGCCGTCTAAACAGAATCCAGCATTGAGAACACGGCAGCTTAAAAAGGAAACTTTAAGAATTAAAGTGCTATATTGCTTGTGTATTAATCGCACATTGCTTTGTCACATTAAGATTTAGCGTTCCAGTAGAGCAGCTTGATGGAGGCTGGAACAAACTGTAGCCACCAGCCGTTTGATTTGGCACACAGCGTCTCCCTCCCTGTTCAGAGAAGAGGGGAGGTTGAGAGTCTGCACTGATTTTTGTTGCTTGTTTCTCGCCTGCCCGCTCGTCCAGCCTCTGCATCGACCCGTATTCTGTCTCCTCTCGCTGTGGTTCTGTATCTAACGACGCTGTAGTTGAACAGATGATCCGTGCTGCAGCTCAGTGATCAACTGTGATCGGCTGATGTGTGCTACAAACTTGAAAGCCTCATAGGAGCGAGTGTTTGATCCCCGCGAGATACATTTCGGTTTGTATAGCATCACTTGAACCACTTTCGACAGTTGCCATGACAACAGACTCGCCACACCAGGAGCACAGAGGAGAAATCTGAGCTGTGTGCAGCCGAGCGCGTTGATGAATCTTCCCATTTCATTCAGATAATGAACGTCACATCGCAGCGCTTAATCACAGGGAACACACGCACCAGAGACCGAAGACGCATCGTGATGGTAGTTCATTCATAATAAACAACATGCCTGTGTGTGTGTGTGTGTGTGTGTGTGTGTGTGTGTGTGTGTGTGTGTGTCTGTCAGACTTCCTGAAGAAGAAGACGTGTGAAGTGCAGGCCTTCCTCAAAGCCATCCAGCTCTACAGGCAGGACAACAGCAAATACGAGGCCTGGGACATGCTGATAGGAAGTGACGTCAGGGTACGTACGAATACTTTGTTACTGTACTTGTACTTATATCTACTTGAGTATTTATTTATCTGACAGCTTTTGCCTTTTCCTCCCTACATTTGAACACACGTCTGTACTTTCTGCTCTTTACATTTTCAAAACAGGTTCATTACTTCAATCGATTATTGTTTATATTTCGTCATCCCAACACCTTTTACTTTTATACTTTGAGTACATTTCAGAGGCTGTATTTTCTTACTTTTACTACTAAACAGCATAAAAATGTTAAGATAATGTCAACCAAGACAGTGGAAAAAAACATCAGTTATCTGCAACAATAACTTCTCCAACTAGATGATTAATTACAGTATGATGCTGATATAGATGTTGGTGCCTCATCAATCATGTAGGAGGGTTCAGCTCTCTGTGAAGGTGCAGCGCTGGCTGACGAGTCCCGTTCGCTTTGTATTTCGTGTACAATACGCTGTTGCAGCATCTAGCCTGCCCGATCCAAAGAAGAAGGACCATCGGCCTTTTTGTTGTCTTGTTGTCACTACAGAAATAACTGCCAGGGAGTGTTGCCAAGATGGCTGCCGAGTGGAGAGATAAGCTCGATATAAAGCGTCTAAACAGTTTAAGGTTTCATCTAGCGGCTGAGAAACGTTCTTCGGAGCTGAAAGTCGGCCTTTAAACCTCCTCATCATACATTTAACCTGAAATCTATAACCTGCGGGAGTTCAGAGTCAGTACAATAGAGGAGCTTCCTCCGTCCTGTTTACAGGCTGCGGCGTATTTGCATGAAGGGAGTGAACAAATCAGAGTCACGGCTCATTTGCATCCTCTCACCCTGTTTGCTTTTAATATTTGGCTTCCAGCAGCAGAGACGAACTGCATAGAGAGCAGCTCAGACAGTCCTTCTTACACTCGTCTTTCTCTCTTTCCTTCAGTCTTTGTGTTTTCCTCTGTTCTCTGTTGTGCTTCCTGCTGTTTCTGTTTTCCTCTCGGAGCAGGAATCCTCCCACAGAATGGCAGCTTTCATGCTCCATTGTGTTGCTGTTCGCTCACATTGTGTTCGTTCAAAATTAGTTGGAGGTGAAGGGAAGTTTGACTGCAGGAAGAGACACACACACGCACACACATGCACACTATTTAAAGTCAATTTGTTTGAGCAATAAGTCAGACATTTCCTGTTTTTTCTGCTCCGAGGGTGGCGTCCACACACGTGCAGTAAAAGCACATACCCGAGCGCTCATGTTTGCACTCACTCACCGGCACTTTTTTCCTTCCACATAGCTCTCGACTGACGTACCACACACACACACACACACACACACACACACACACACACACACACACACACACACACACACACACACACACACACACCCACACCCACATACACACACAGCCTGCCAGTCAGAGGTGACAAATGAAAGGAATGAGTGAAATGTTGGCAGCAGATACAACACGAACCAGGTTTTAAAACAGCTGCCAAATCATAAATCAGTCAACCTTTCAGATTCAACACAGTTAAGGATGGGATAGATGGTTAGAGAGAGTGTGTGTGTGTGTGAGAGTGTGTGTGCAGACTGTTCACTCACATGTTCAATATCAATATTCATGTAAGAGGAGACGGGACAGGTGGACAGGGTAAACAATTCTAGCTAATAGATATCACCATGAAACTTCCACAGGTGGTTACTTACAGTGAGAACTGCCTTTGTTTTACAAGTTTTCTGAACTTATGTTTAAATATGCAAATGAGGCTATCTAATTAAATATGCGCTAATTTACATCAATGTGCAGAACAGAAATCTGAACTACAATAAACACGTAAATGGATGTTTTCTTTCCTCTAGTGTGAAAAAAGACCAAAATCTCAAAACTGACCGGAGCGTTTTCACCTGCAGTGTCTCACTTTTTAAGGAAAACATTTTCCAGGTAGAAGCTTCTGCAATGTGAGGATTTGTTTCTATTGTTTCATATTGGATAAATGGTTTGATAACCAGAAGGCTAACAGATGTAGACTCATTTCTCAGTGCTTTGTTTGTTTTTTTACTGTAAATGTTACCAGAAATGCATCCAAGCAAAGAAGACGTAGGCTGAGGTGTCAACAGTCCACACGTTGTTTCCGCCAGCAGAATTTCAGATACTTGTGTAAAAACAGACTCTGAAAAAAGTAGAAGTACTGATTCAACTTGTTTACTCCAGTAAAAGTAATCGAGTACAGGCTCTGACATGTGCTCAGAGTATCAGAGTAAAAAGTCTCCCTCTGAAGGACATTTGTGGTCAAAGCTACTGAAGCTCACTTCATATTAATATAATTCAAAGACTATTAAAGTTAAAGGTAGAGTCAGTAGGATTTGTCCCAGCTGTTCCTGAACGCACCACAAAGATAGTTTATTGTTGAGTCTCATTCCCAGGATGTCAAACAGCCACATTTTGATTTGAATATAACAACATGACCTCTCTGTTAACAGCAGTCCAGCCTCTGACAGCGAGGTTTACTGTGTTTGTTACTGCTTCTTGTTGAAATGTAAGATTGGATTTGGTTTGGATCAAGAATTATTAGCAGTTGTTGAGTGTTTCAGCTGTTTTCTCATGAACTTTTGCACTTTTGAGTGGAGAAAATCTGGTACACAAGTGTATTTTGATGCCGATCCAGGTCTGAGAATTTCTTTTAGTTTGAGTTATTTGATCCGAAGCCGAGTGGGAACCTTCAGTATTTCAAAATATGGCAACATTTCAGTTACGTCTCTTCAGAAAATGCAGCGTTACAAATGTGTTTGGTAATGTGCACCACTACTTCCATCTCGAAGAGGAGCCCAGTGTCAAAATCCAGTTTTAAGACTTGTAAAATTTTGCATATTCTCTAAATGAATTGGTGTGTAATGAAACCCCCTACTCGCTTAATCAGCCAGATGGAGGCATCCCGTTAATCTTTGGTTATCTGAGATATATCAGGCAGTTTAAGGGTAAATTTATCTGCTGAATGAAAATATTCATTCCAGTCCTGTTTGTGTTTTTGTTTGTAGGTGATGGCCAACCTGGTGATGGAGCAGCTGCTGCCGTCTCTTGAGAAAGACATGCTGCCTCGTCTCAAAGCCAAGAAGACGGAGAAGAAGCGAGTCTGGTTCGCTGTGAGTCACACTCTCACTGGATACGTTACAGAAAAACGCTGGAGTTTCTTGATTCATAGCTGATGTCAATGCAAATGAAAAGTGGTTCTCATTTGCAAATTGGCACATGAAGAAGCTTTTTAATCCATTTAAATGTACGTTTCAGCGTTCTGTTTGATGGGCTCACAAATTTAACCCAGTTACATCTGAAAACACACATTATGCATTCATGCTGGAGGCCTTTCCCTGAATTATTCTCTTATGTAGCTGACAAATGAAGTCACTTCATATGAAGATTTAGAAACTTTAGTTTTTTAAATGGTTTAAATTCACTGATTGCACCCAGACGGTGGAGGCGGCCTACATCCTGGTCCAGGAGCATCTGTTGGAGGGACTCTCGGCGCTGAAGGAGGAGTGTCGGATTTCGGTCCGGCAGCAGGAGGTCCTGATCCACTCCGACATGGACCAGATCCTCGAGTCCAGACGGCAACTGGAGGAAAAAATCCGAGGTAACATTCCCGTTCGTCTGACTGATACTCGGTGCTGTCACACACAGGATGAGCTGCATTCCTCCGTGATAAATGTGAATGAAACTGGCTCTGAGTGAAAGAGGGCGTTCGGATCAGCCGAGGCCAGATACATAAAACTCTGTGTACGCACAAAGACATGCAGATGTTCTTTTTGTCAGATTTATAAGGCTGTTCTGTTACATAAATCTAAGTCAATGTGGAGGCAGTTTTATTATAGTTCCCCATAAATAAATGTCGACACGCTCTGGAAGGAAAAGTGTAAATTCAGTCATCATCTCACCTGACTCTCCATCAGCATGGGGGGGCCATGCTGATGGAGAGTCAGGTGAAGATTCGTAGTCCACAAAACATTTCTGGAGGTTGGAGCTTCCCTTTTAGGGAAACACTAACATTAGCCTGTTTGACACTAATGTAAGCATACTGGAGAAGCAAACACTTATCTTAGCCTGTCTGAGAAGTTAACATTTGATGACAAGTTAACCTTTTAGCTTTAATTTTTCACTCTATGTATTAATGGCTATATCGCCTCTTCTCCACCGACACAAATAATGCCTCTGACTCGTCGAAGCTGAAACTCAAAGTGTGTGAGGTCCCTGCACCCCGAGGTGCTGCATCATGCAGTGACCTCCTCTGTCTTCAGGCAGCAGATTAGGTTCAGGTCATGTTCTAACATCGAACATTTTCTTTCTGTCTTCAGTCAAAGTGTCGGAGCCGGCAGAGAAGCTGTGCTCCGAGTCCGTCCAGCCGTATCTGGGCTCGGTGCTGGAGGAACTGATGGAGCCCATCAGCTCTGGTTTCCAGGGGGGACGGCAGCTGAGTGAAACGATGATGGACCAGGTGTGTCAGGACGTTCTGCTGCAAGGAGACAAAGAGAAACTGAAAAAGGTTTGTCAGTAAGAAATAATCTGTTACTGAAGACCAAACCTGACTGAACGCACAGCCTCTCTGTGAAAACAAAAGATGTTTGACGTCATGAAGTAGCGTGGGATCATTGGAACGGTTGTCAACCACCATTGTAGATTCAAATGTACCTGATGTTTTGATCCTTTTATGAGTTAATCCCTCAAGTGTTATGGAAAGTTCAGCCGGCAGACATTTAGGTGACCCTACAGATCGTGACAGCCCAACTTTAACAGACAGAATCTGAAGTAAATCCACATCTTTGTCAAAACACAAATCAAAACAGCTGAAGTAATTTGCAGATTAATACAAAATTATATAGAAAATTAGCTGGCAAATCATTTTGATAATTAAGACTAATTTTTCAAGCAACAAGACCAAATGTTCTCTGGATTCAGCCTCTCAGATGTTTTGTCTTGACATATTTGAGCTTTATTTTTGTCTAAACAAGCGATTTGAAGTCGTCACCTTTCACAAACTAATGAGCACATTCTGACGACCTGTAGATCAAATAATGAATTCATGTGAAAGTAATTGTTAGTCGCAGCACAATAATTCTTTGTGAAATCCAGGCAGCTCATTTAGCTCTCATTGTTAACAGCTCGTTTTGCATTCGGCTCCACAGAGCTGTGTGTGCACTGACTGATAGCCAGTGTTGCTATGACAGCATCCAATGTTGCATCACAGCTGTATAAAGGACTGTGGTGAGGTGAGAGAAATGTCATGAATGTGAACAATCCAGCTGTTAACTCTCTGAGTGCTCCTCCCTGACACAGAAACCTGTAACTGTAGTTCCTTGGCATTCGTTTGAAAATGATACAAACCGAGTCATTTAAGGCATAAATGTGTTTTTCGGGCAGACGTGTGTCACCCACAGCTGCGGCTACATGAGCTAAACAGGCCGTTCTCTCAAACCCCCTCCTCTCCCTCCCAGGCTCTCTCTGACATGGCGAAACCGAACCTGCTGAGCTGCTACCAGAAGATCGGCTCGCTGCAGGAGAAGCTGCAGCACCTGCAGGAGAGATTTGGCTTCTCTAACATCGCAGGAGTGATTCACAGCGCTCAGATCGACCTGCAGCAGGTACACACACACAGTTCACGTCTGATTTATTTTCATTCAGTTCCTCGTTCAGACAGCTCAGCTCATGTTTCTGCTCGGAGTGGGCGGAGGAATTTCCTCTGAGTCATTTTATTAGCCAGCATTTATGACACACTGGTGATTGTAATGTTTCAGTATACTGACTCAGGGTTTCAGAGTTGAAACAAAGAAAATGTCAGCTGTGTGAACACAAGATGAATCAGATGGGATTTCCAGCTCTGTATTTGGGGCCTTAATCAGCCGTCTGATCTGATCTCGTCCTCTGTGTGTGTTTCAGCTGATGGAGAATGCAGCTTATACGTTCGAGCAGCTGCTCTACAAAGCCATCCAGGACAACCCGGACAACCCGAACAATGCCAGCTCCGCCATCGAAAAGGCCAAACACAGAGTGCTCAAGGTCAGATTGTCACTGAGAACATGAAACCTTATTGTTGCTGGAATTAATTGACTTTTTTGGGGGGTGTGGGGCTACACACATCACCTGGTGAGGTGACGTGTGTAGCCCCACACCCCCCAAAAAAGTCAATTAATTCATTATTTATCTCCATCATCATGGGCTGAGGAAATAATGACTGAATTTAGATATTTGGGTGAACTGCTCCTTTAAATGAATGACTAATTTTTGAATGTTGTCCAGCACAGCTACAAATAAAGCCTCATACATTCATTAACTTTTTATCTCATATTTATCTTAACATACAATATGAAGTAAGATAACAATTGTACTTAAACTATTTAATGATTATAGGGAATGTTTGTTTTTAAGACAGTGAGTCAACGTGAAGAACATTTTAGAAACCTCATACTAATGAAGAACTTTATTAGTATGAGACACTGACTTATCTCATAAATGCTTTATCTTGCGTGCATCAGCAGCACAGTTACAGCTGATGATGAAAACCTCGTGCAGAACTATGAGATGATAAATATTAATAACTGTAGTCAAGTGAAAATATGATGTGTGACGTCAACACACCTGAGACTGACGGAGCTCCAGACATGAAGCTGAGTCTCCTCTTTGTTCTGCAGCAATATGATTATGACAGCAGCACAGTGAGGAAGAGGATCTCCAGAGAGGCTCTCGTCTCCATCACGCTGCCCTTCATCAAGAAGAACCTGGCCCCCACCTGCAAAACTGTGAGTCTCTCAAACACACACACACAAAATCGTATGTAAACATGCACACACACACGCACACACACACAGTAAAGCTTGACCCAGGTGTGTGTCTGTTCAGGAGCTTCAGGGTCTTGACCAGTTCAGCGACGCCGACCACTCCAACTTCATCCATGTTGACAACGTTTACGAGAGCATCCTCCTGCAGACTCTGGACAAGGAGGTCTCCAAAGGTAAGACACACACACACACACACACACACACACACCCCCCCCACAGGGATGGAGCGATGGTTTTAACCCTTTCCTCTCTCCTCGTCCTGCAGTGGTGAAGGAGGCGGCGAGCCTGAAGAAGTACAACCTGTTCACAGACAGCAGAGACCTGCTCAGTCAGTCCAGCCGCTCCAGCCTCTCCTCCCCGTCCGTCTCCACCCCGAGCAGCCCCGCCATGGCGCTCTCCTCCCCGACTAAAACCCCTGAGCCGCAGCCTGCGTCTCCTCTTGCGGTCAACGGTCAGCCGTCCACCCCTGAGAAGGTGGAGAAAGTGAACGGGGTGCTGCAGAGTGAAGCCTCAACAGACAGGGCAGCAGTCATTGAGACGCCTCTGGGGAAGGTGGAGCAAAAAGAGGCAGTTCAGAGCGTCGCTGTCAGTCAGGAGGAGGACGTACCGGCACCCAAAGAAGAAGATATCGTCCAAACTGTGACTCCTGTTGCACTCGATACCTCAGCTTTAGCAGAGACAACCACCCAGAGTGAGACGCAGGAAGTGAACATAGCAGCCGCTCCAGAAACTGTGACCCAAGAGGAAGTGATTTCTGTCCAGACAGAAAACGTTGAGACGGCTGCTGAGCCTCTGGAGCAGAACACAGACACCCCAAAAGCAGCAGAAATCACTTTGTCAGAAATCCCCGCTGTTGTAGAAAATATAAAGACAGAAGTAGAAGCAGCAGCAGCACAGACAGAAGCTCCTGATTCCACAAATGAACCTGAAAACACTTCAGCAGAAGGTACTGAGTCCCAAACTGCAGCCAGCAGTGAAGAAGAGACGCACTGTGAAAGCTCAGAAACCAACTTAGTGGCTCCCTCTAGTGGTGAAACACCCGTACTCACACCTGCAGACATCAAGCAAGCAGAAGCAGAACCAGGTACAGTCTCAGACCCCAATTCTCTGGATGTGTCAGTAGGAAGCGAGTCGGCTCCGTCAGATGTCGAGTCCACGGAGGAGGTCAAAGTGACACAGAGCAGCGATGACGAAGTCTCGACGACCTCTGACGTCTTGGAGGACGAGAGGACCCTCAGCAAATCACCTCCGAGCTCAGACGATCCGGCTGAGGCCAGACCGGCGAGTGACAAGCAGGCTCCTCAGGCCCAGACTGAAGCTGTGAGCGACGACATCGAGGCTGGAGCTACAACCTCCGAGTCTTCTGATCCCGTCAGAGAGGAAACGCCCTCCAGCCCTGGAGCCCAGGCCTTCGACTCCATCAAGGAGATCCGAGACCTGGTGGTGGAGGTGATCGAGGTGGAGGAGCTGGTGCAGCATTACCCCGATGGAGTTCCCAAAGAAGAGTGAAGCATCGCAGCCGGCACCTGCATCGCTGTCCTGCAGAGGGACAACGGATGTTCTGCTGAAGGAACCAGATCATGACCAGCTTCCACAAACTGTCCTGAAGTTCAAACACCGTCCTCCGAGCAGAAACAGAAAGACTCCTGAGAAACATTCAGACGCTTCCATGAACTTTTTTTAAACACATATGCATGAAATCACTGTAAATTATTTATACAAATCATTAACATATCAATATATCAGCGGTGTATAAAAACCAACAGGTCTGATTCATTCTGACAGGATTTGTTTTTTAACACTACGATTATTTTAGCACCAAATTGTTTTAGAAAATCTGGATGTAGAAATGTTTTATCAAGATTGTGAAGAATCTTCTGGAAATGTACTTAAGCTTTGGTAGATAAATATTTTGGAAAATACACTTTCTAAGAGTACGATGTGAAGATGGATATCAATTTTGTTATTTTTATATGTCAGCGAAACCACGTGTCGTATTTGTAATATATATTTACTGGAACATAATTACTGAATTTACAATGTTACCCAAACACAACTCATCGCGGTGCATCTTCATTTATAAACTGATCAGTGATTTGCTGATAAAGGAAATAAACGTTAGTTAAAAAATAATTTACAAATGTGCAACTTTAGCTCTGATGCCACGTCCTCTCACACAATGTCCCGCCCCAACAATAAAATAATAAATCAAGGGGAGAGGAAGTTTAAAGCAGCAGAAAAAGGAGTACTCAGGTCAAGTAATTGAGTAAATTGAATCACTGGTGGTTCGAAAGTCCAGAGTTTGATTTTTGCTGCAAATGAATATCAGTCCCAAACATCCTATTTCAGTCTCAGCCCTGAAAAAGCCACACGGGTCTCCTCTTAAACAGAATACATGGACCAGCGACAAAAACACAAAGCTGTATTCTGTACAGTTACAAAAAAAAGACAACGTTATCAGATTCCTGATACATTTTGTAGAAGTTGGGATTGTAATCAGGATTAGAATTTTAAACCGGGCTGCCAACTCTCACAGATTGACCTGGAGACTTAACCAACAGTTTCTACTTTTGCTTTTACGGCCATTTTCTCACAGCGAAAATCTAATTTATAACTGATGACAAAAATTAACCAAACCAAACGTCTTCATCATCGACTGTGATTATAATGACTCCGACTTCACTGATACTGAAGATTGATATCCATCTGAACGTCTCGCTCTCAGGGGAAAAACAAATGAATTCCCCAAAATGTTGAACCATTTCTCTAAAACAGACACGAGACTCAAAAGTGTCACCAATTAATTTAGAAATCACAGTAACAGATATTTGAATATATTAGACTGTTTATCGATCAACTTGATCAATACCACTGAAGCCGTAGTTCAGGCACAAGCGATCTTTTGACCTACTGAAGGATTTTCACTGAAGAAGTAGCTCATCAAAGTGCCTTTACGTACCTCCATGCTGCCTCCACGTGCCTTAAGTCACACGACGACGGACATCAGCCTCTGTGGTGTGGATGCGGTTGCCGTAGAGACCGGTCCGAGTCCGAACACCTGTGCTGGAGCGTCGTCTCCACCGAGTGCCTTCTCCCTGAGCAGAGCATCTCATACAGTCGTGGTTAGTTTACAGCGATGACCTGAACTGACCACCAGATGAATGTTGGTTAATGGAAACATTGTGTGGAAATATGAATAATAAAATAGGAGTCTGTAAACAAACATGCCCTCGAACGATTCCTGTGTGAACTCTCTGCTCTCAATGTTGGGAAAACAACACAAACAATGAATGGATTTATTTGCCAATAAAACAAACACAGCACGATGCTTTGATTATTTATTTACGGTCCACAACATTTATTTTTTTTAACCAATCACAGACACGGCGCACTGAGTAATATCAAAAACCTGCAACTAATCCAACATCTGTGACGGATTACAGACTAAACACAGTTTGACTTCAATAATATTCCTTCCATTTATTTGATATATTGCACCACAGAAAAAAAAGTAGCTCATATTTCAGCAGGCGAGCGGCGCTCCAGGCACATCAAGGACGAGAATATTAAGAAAAAAAAGCTGCAGCAGATTCTCTTTAACATTTGTTCATATTTAAAACACATTTTTCAAGATAAAGGCTGTTAACATTTCTTCTTAAATTACATTCACAGATATAAAGATAAATGACATCTTAATCCAGAGACTAGATTTCATACAGTCGACTGCAGAGCTTCCAGTGTAGACAGAAAAAAAAAAAAAAAAAGATAATAATGGTCACTTTTCATTTTTGGTCTATAATTTTCTGAGACGTTTCCTGGACAGAACTGTGTAATTTAGTATTTATTACAGGGAAAATAGAGATAATTCTCTCAGACAGTTATTGAAGGGTGGTTAGTCGAGCATTTCCACTTTAACTTCCATGAAAGAAAAGATCCATTTAAACCAAAATAAATATTTAGTAATTGTTCAGTTATTACTGGGAACTGTATTTTTCATATATGTTGGATTATTTTTTTCATTCCTGTAGACAAGTTTCATGCTGTTCAGTACGGACGACTGATGCTGCCCAAATCAGAAATAAATAAATGGCTCAAATATGAAATTATGACATTAAATGCGCAGAAAATAAAACTGAAAATAAATGTAGGCCTTGATTTATTTGTAAAATATGACTAAAACTGGCATTTCTGTATTAATTTGATTAACTTTTGTATTAATTCCCAAATCTAATTTAACCTATTTATTAATTGTATGTATTTTTCTTACATATTTATTTTTTGGTACTCTCTTACCTTTGGATTTTGCCAAATAACACATAAATAAATTAATTAATTAATTAAAAATATGGTAAAACACATAGTAAGATTAAAAAATAGGGAAATTAATACAGAAGCAAAGTAAAACAGAATTTATGCATTTATAACATTTTATAAATGAATGTCTACATTTATTTATTCTTATCTTATGGCGCAACGTTTATTTTTTTAGTTTCAGTCCTCCACTAATTTAAATTGTACCAACAGAAGCTTCTGTCTACAGTATTTTCCCTATACTACTAACAATAATTATAATAATAACAACAACAACAATAATAATAAGCACCAAATTCCATAGTTAATGCATAACTATTTTCAACAAACATCCCAGTAAATAATTAAGACAATACAGTCCCGTGACACAAAGTGTTTTCCTAACGTATAATTATCTAAAGCGACTGCATGTTGCATAAAGCGTCACTTGGTGGCTCCCAGCGTGCGGAGAGGTCTCAAAATGATTAAAGGGATCAGACAGAAAGTGTTCTCCTCACTTCTTTGTTCTCTTCAAGCCTCTAAAATCCTTTAAGGGGAGACACCACAGGTGAAAAGGGAAGAAATGTAAATAATAATTGTGATATTTTATGTTTAAATGTAAAAATGAGCCATTATGTTATTTACAATTCACCAATTTGCTTAAACATGAATGCAAACATTGAATAAATCCAGTTTCAACATTCTTGTTTCATGTTGTCGACATATTAGAGCCAAAAGGTTTTTACAGAGGAAGTCTTGGATATCTCCTTTAATCACTCCATAAATCAAGAAAATACTGCCAAAGTCATAAAAGATCAATTTTCTCCACGTTTTTAGATTTAAAAAGTTCTATAAATCAGGCTGTGAGTGAAATATGAACACAGCCCTCTGTAAAGACAATATACAGAGCAATAAAAGTGGAAAGTTCGGTGTTTGTAAGCTGCTGAAGTGGAAATTTGAGTGTGAGGAAAAAATCATTTAAACATTTGGATTTTAAAATTCAAACTTTACCTATCAGACATCACCATGAAACTTCCTCAGTTGATTTCTTACATCAAAAACTACTAAGTACTCTAATTAAATATGCACAAATTTGCATAAATGCCCAGAACAGAAATCTGAACTTAAATAAACGTCCAAATTTTCTTTCCACTCGTGTGAAAAAAAGAAATATTACAGAAGAAAAATAGATCGAAAAACAAAAAAATGTAATAAATGTAGTGTGGGAAGAAATGATGTTTTCATCTGTCGTGTCTCCGCTGACATTAAACAGTCTGAGAAAGAAAAAACTCACTTTCTAGTTAAAGACTGTGATGATAAATAAGTTGAGAACCCCTGACAACGACTTCAGACAGTGAGGCTGGAGTACAGAAGCCTCCAACAACATCTGATGATGTTTTAGATTTTTCTTCATGAAGGACTCAAACCGGCACTCAGTTTAATGAGCCTGATATAAACTACTCAGAATCAGTCAGGGACATTTTAATGTCTCACTTGGTTGTTTATTCTGCGACATGTCTCAGGTTTTATTTTGTTTATTGTGAATATTTTTGGTCCCCAGAAGTAATGTGGCGCATTTCATTTGACTTGCATATCTATTCACATATGCACCCATATCCCCGACTCATTTTCAGTAGTGTTTCCAGAAACTATTAAAAACACACCGATGAGCCACGCTGTTCCTACATCACCATGAACACACACACACTGACACATCGCTGGTTTGACAATAAACACCAGACTTATCTCTCAAAGCACACTCGCTCATTTAGCTGTTGTCTTTTGATTTAAATAATGTTTATGACTCATCACGTGAGGCAGACTGTGGTCAGAAAATCAGAAGATCTTGAGTGCAGTTCAGTGTTGAATCAACAGCTGCCCAGTTTATCTTTAAAAACAGAGTAATATTGAGCTTTGAGACACAGCGCGTGCTCTTGAATCACTTCAGAAAAGTCAGGTGTTAAGTTACAAATTCATCCGAATAAAGCTAAACAAGAAAAAATGACTTCCAGTTGGTCCCAGCAGAGATCCTGAAGTAGGCTCAGTGTCTTCAGATGAGAGATTATTCAGACACTCGATTCTCGGACATTGTTCGACTCTAACACACTAACTGATGGTTAAGATGATAATTCTTCGCAGTGAGATACATAAAGCTAAGACACGTGTTCATATTCTTCCTTCACAATCGGCTGCAGAGTGAATACAGTGTTTGTACAGTATTCGTGTGTGTGTGAGGCTCCAGGTTTACCGGGAGGCCGTGCTGTAGTTGTAGAAAAAGGGGTCGTCAGGGTGGAAGCCGTAGGCGCTGACGGGTCGATCTGCTGCCACAAACTGCTCCGACGCACTGAGACCACAGGAGAGGGAGAGACGGGGGAAATTAATACAGTCTGATAAAACCAGACACAGAGATGAGGAGGAGACAAATACATTCATGAATTACTCTTCATAAAAAGGTGTGTGTGGCACTGTCAGCCAGACGGTCACTGAGTCAGTCAGTCGGTCTTTCATTCACTCATACGGCGTCTGAACATCAGGCAAACAAGTAAATCACAAAATAATAGTTTTCTTTCAATATGACTTTCAATAAATACATAAAACACCCAGAAATACTATTTTTAAATGTTTCTGTTCAGTGGCATTAAATCCACTGACGTGTGAAGTCACACCGGCATGAAATGGTCCGTGTGCTGAATGTTAGCATGTCCACAGTTCAGTGGAGGTTAATGGCTGTTTGCTGAAGGCAGTGGTGTTTCTGTAAAAGTTGTCCATTGTTTTATGACGATCCCCCAGAAAATATCCCTCTTTTTCACTTCCAAACCTGACTAATGCCGGCAGGTGTGAAGAGTGGAGGCTGATCTCGCAGCACGTTAATGAACAAGGAGTTGGACTGGCTGGAATGACTGGTTGTCCACACAATGTGATAGTGAGGACCGAAAGTTCAGGATCACAGTCAGAGATATATTAGTTTTATACCATCAGACCAGCAGGTGGAGCTCTGACACCAGACATCTCTCAGGAAACCCTCCACCCGCCCGAGGTCAGACCGATCACTCAGTCACAGCACAAATGAAAAAAAGAGGCTCATAAAAAGTTAATGTAATATTCATCTGCCCTGCTGCAGGTGTTGGACATCCACAATGAGTGTGTGAGTTACACACTGCTCATGGCTGGAGGGGTAAACAGCAGAGCGGCCAAGCCATAAAAAAACCGGAGAGATGTCAAAACACGCCGCCGTGACGAGGGCGGAGGCTGACGGCCTAACCTGGAGGACCTGGCTGCCCCTCTGCCCGGCAACAGGGGCCTGTTGAGGGGGATGATAAAAGGCCTGTATCTACAGCGTATAAATCAGTTACTATGGGGATGTGGATACGGAGGGTGGGGGCCGATTTCACGCTCCATCTTCTGACCAGCTGCTGGGAGTCTGCCGGCGGTGGTGGTGTTGGGGTCACGGCGATGGGCCTCGTCAGGACGGAGCATTTGATGGATAAACTGGGCTCTGATGGATGACACCACCTCTCACACGTATCCCGTCTGTCTGTGCTGCCGGCCGGCCCGTCGTGCTCGCCCTAACTTCTAAAATACGAGCTGTTTGCTTTGCCCCTGCAAGCGCCTATAATGACGTGTTGTTTTTAGCCAAATCACTTCCAGCGATCAGTTACACAGCTTGCACCATATCCCCACTCCACCTCCACCTCCTCCTTCCACCTCCTCCTCCCACCTCCTCCTCCTCCTCCTCCTCCACCTCTCTGTTTTGCCTTTGCCCCCCCTCCACATCCCCCCACCACCACCATCTCCTCTCCCTCCTCCCCGGGCAGAAATATGTCTTTTTCCTCTCCGCACGCTACGGCTGTCAAGGGGGATTTGAGAGCCAGGCTAAAGGAGGCTGGAGGAACACTGGAGCTCTGACTCACACCATCCGCCTGCCTGCCTGGATAGTTAGACCTCAGCCTGGACTTCCAGGATCTCTACAGGACCTGTATGAGTCCTGATGTTCAGTCTCTGTCCTGACTCACAAGTTTGGGACAGCTTTGATGTTATACGAGTGCTTGCTGGGTTTTCAGGGGCGAGAGAGTTCTCTCTCCATCATCAGTTCTTCTTACTAACTTTGGTTTGCTGTAAGCAGAGCTGAAACTATGATATTTTCAGACTGCTTTCAGATTTGCGTGATCACATGAACTTGCAAATCCATCTTGCCAGGCTTCAAACTACGCGCTCGAGGCCGAACATGCGGGCATTGAACCGATCAGCGTCCTCTGAGGAACTCCTGGCAGCTTCAGGCGAGAGAAGAGACTGTCTGTTAGCTCATTACGGACAGTGATAGACAGGTGGTTCATCCAATCAGATGCCAAGTATATTTTGAAGGTGCCTGCCCTTTTCCAAACTGTTTCTAGCTCCGCCTTTCCAGATCGCTCTGTGTAACAAACCATCTGATGTGTTTTGTCTATAAAATGTCAGAAAAGGGCAGATTATGATATTTATCATCACTGTTTTACCTCTTTACACCTCTTAAAAATATTCAGATAAAAGACACAATAAAGATTTTAAAAAAAACTATTTTATCTAACTTCAGAAGATTTCTTTTGCTTTTCTATCCTGTTTATCATCCTGTAACCAGTCAGTTATCTTACAGCCCTTTCAGTACCCTGAGAGGGAACCTTTGGATTCATCAACAAATCATCAGATGTCTGATTGATTTATAGTTAATTCAGCTTTCACTTCAAACTTAAAAACCAAAAAGGTGTTGATACTAGACAACAACATCTACAGAATTAAACATAATTTGGAAATAACTGCTAATAAACTTGTATTGTTTATGATGCATCAGGATCAGAATAATATGATGTACTAATAAGAGCCTGACAGGCAGTCTGGGCAGACAAGTTGTTTATCCATTTTGGATGTGAGTCAAACTGAAGCTAGCACCCCCAAAGGACTGATTTATGATCATATTTAAATATTTTCACTTTTCCCACAAGTTGTGTCAATCTTTGTGACAGATATTAACATTTCAATATAATTAATGATGAGTGAAAATGAACATTTCTGCATCGCAATTTTAATTTTCATTGAAAATTATATTAAAATCCTGATGATGTGTCATTTGTTGAGGTCTTTACCAAACAAACGTGTTTTCTTACATCTGATCTGTAGGTCAGGACGTCTCTGCAGCTCTACAGTATTTCACTGTGATGCTGTTCGTCACACGTTGTAGCTTCTGTGATTTGCACTCAGCCATATTTTGATAATATTTCCATTTATTGTGCAGCCCTGAAGCAATTACTAAAGGTCATAAAACGTGCATATATCTTTTTAGAAGTGCTGAAGAAATGGATCAAAAAACAAAAATGTAAACACTGGAAACTTAAATAAGGCTGACAGAGCCCTCGACACAAGCAGGACTTGATTTAAAACCTCTGTAGCCGAGGACTTTTAATAACTGATCCCGCAGGATGATTGTTGCTTTCTTTCTCTCATGTTTTGAATATTTTTGAAGCTGTGGACCTCAGAAGCGACGCCTGACGCTGCTGCCGTTCAGCTGTGATATTTCTCATTATGAAACATGTAAATTAACCTGCCAGCTCATTCGCTTTGTGTGTATTGTGACACGCCGACAAAATGAGGCGATGGTGGTTGGGGGCCACTGAGACAAGGGGCCCAGTGTTCCCAGTTTGGCCCCAGAGGAGGCGGCGGGGACACGTCCCATCCCACTGAGGACATTCCTCGGCAGCGAACAGGAAAAGGAATCAGGCCTTTTTCCTCCTTCGGTGTGACCCTTCGCCTCCCTGCGTCCGTCTCTACAGGGCCTCACTTTCATCTCCTCCTGCTGTCACTGCTCAGGTTACAGCTCACCAACACGACAGCCTCAGCAAATTATTATTATTTTGGCACTGATTTTGAGTCGATGGGTCAAATGACCTGGAAGCTATTGAAAAAAACACTGCAGATTTTTCTTAAAAATATTCATGAACAATAGAAATTCTAAAGAAAAATCTGTATTTTTTATGAAAACATCAGCCATTGTTTTCAATAGCTTCCAGGTGATTTGACCCATCGACTCAAAATCAATACAGAAATGTTTTCCTGTACTGGTTGAATGAGACACACCTGCAGACTTTTCTTTAAAATATTCATGAACAATAGAAATTCCACTAAAATCCAATATAAACAGGTGTGTCTCATTCAACCTGTATAGATAGACATTTGCAGCATTTAATCTGCAAAGTAACTAGTAACTAAATTTATCAAATATAGTGGAGTAAAAAGTACAAAATGTAGCGGAATGGAAGTATGAAGTAGCAGAAAATGGAAGTACAAGTACAAATACCTTAAAATTGTACTAAAGTGCAGTACAAGAGTATACAGTTTGTACTGTATATTACATTACATCATTGGTTATTTAGTGCCGAGTATTTACACTTGGTATAAAAGCTCATTATGATATTCATATAAATAGTAGTGATTGTACAGTGTGACGTCCATTTTAAAAGGCCCCATTCACACCATGTTTCACACATAGTTTAAAATAAGCGCCGGAGCTGGCTTTGATTATTTTGTTAACCTGGATCACTCAGAGTACAGCGGCCAAATTAAAACAGTCTCACAGACGCCGATTCCCCCGGCGCTCTCAGTATATTTAAAAGGTATCAGTTACAAAGCTGAGAGAGAGCGAGCGAGGCGAGCGACAGAATGAGAAAAGAAAGAGAGAAAAAACAGACAATAAAGAAACGAGTGAAGGGGTTTCTCTTTCTGGCCGTCCTCTGGTCGGACCGACTGTGTCACAGTCGGCCTCTCAACAGCCGCCAAACTAAACATTCCTGCCTGCGAAGGGGGGAGGAAAAAAAATCCATCAACACGAGCTTTATCGCACGCAACGAGAAGTTTGATAACAAATAAGACAAATTACTCACAACAAACTCTCCGTTTCCTCAACTATTCATCATCAGCAGCGGATCGAATCAGCTGCCGCTCGATATTGGGACTAAAAACGGATTCAGGAGAAACTCGAGTGATAACAGGATTGATTTTTAATTCCTAGGCTGCAGTTTCATGTTTCGCTGTGGAATGTCAGCGGTGGATTGGGACTGAAGCAGTTGATATGTTGGAGAGAAACAAGAACATGGAGACGGAGAGACAGCCGGAGTGTTTGTTCTCAAAGCTGCAGTATTGCTATTGAGGGTGGAGCGATGCCTTCTGGGATTGGCGAGGCTTGTTGACTCAGGCCCGGCCTGGTTCAATAACACAGATCAGCGAATAGTGATTCAGAATAACAATGTGAGCGGGCAGCGCTGGCTGCTGGACGAGCCGGCTGAAGGTAAACACTCACAGTTTAGTGTTTCCTCTGTGACACAGCCAGTGTTTCTGGACGAGGACAACCTGCCCTGCTGACAGCCTCCATCACACACTCACATCCAACATCATGGTGCACACACACTGATTTTCTGTGTGTGTGGGTTGGGTCCGATAGCTGGCTCAGTTTTGTCTCCAGTATTAAGATTACTGAATACCACTACTCGCTTTGCTCAGGGTCAAATAAAGGTTTTATAAATCTGATCTGCTATGATCGTCACTTTCACCAAATCAAAAGCCAAACAGGAAACTCATCTGTTGTCTGGTTAATGTGCTCTGAGCAGAGACTGTGAGGTGCCTCAAACCTGCATTCTTTCTAAGCCTGTTTGACTTAGAAATGTTTGTTATGTAAGCTTATGAGAAAATGACCCGACTTCTCACTTCATTCATTATCTCAGTAAATTGTTTCCTAATGAGTTTATGGTCTTAAAAAGGTCCAATGTGCAGCATTAAGGGGGATCTGTTGGGAGAAATGGAAGATAATATTGATAATTATGTTTTCATTAGTGTTTAATCACCTGAAACTAAGAATCATTGTGTTTACTATGAGCCTTTTATATCTTTTATTAATAGTTTGATGCATTTGAGGGGAATTATGGATTATTTTTGATCATCAAAGTTAATTCTGAGATTTTTGTCACCTAAAATGTCTCGTCAGCTTCATTTTCATGATACTCGTGTTTTTCTGGTTAGTTTCATTTTGTTTTAAGCCAGTTTGTCACTAGCTAAAATTTGCATCCCAAGTAAGGATGCACATTGCTCGCGTCAGTCCAGCCCTCGGCCCTCCCCAGCTCCTCTCCGTCGTCCAGATATGATTCATTTCTGGCTCCAAAAAATGCCAAACTCAAAGCTTCAGTAGTCCACAAACCTATGAGTGACTTCACAGTGGCTACGTCCACTTGGTTTACACAGTCTGTCGCTCTAAGACAGCTCATGTGTGTCCTCAGCCAGAGAGTATTTAACAGAGAAAGAAGAACCCTTCACCAACATCACTCTACAATTGTGAGTAAACTCCTTCTCCGTCACACCACTTCAGTTCACTTGGCTGGGACTGGAAAGACAAAGGATCAATAGTTGCCCAATAGTTTTGTGTTCACACGGACGTGTTGGACCGCGAGGACTGACAGGTAACTCATTGTTTGGACGGTTTTGGTGACTGTCGTCCTGCATTATCAGCTCTACATGGACCCACGTGGGGAGATCACATTCCAGTAACAGCAGGTCCAGCAGCACTTCACTGAGCCTTATGTGCTCCATATGTCATCAATAATGATCAACAGCTGCTAAAATACACGACACACCGCCGTCTGAACTCAGTGTGATCGATCGAAGCTAAACCTCAACACGTATGATTTAAAATGATTCAGATTCTCTAACTGGATTTGAAACCCGGTTCAGGTGGACAGAGAGCTCCTTACCTGCTCATGAATCCGGTCTGTCCCAGCTCTACGTTCTGGAGGTCGGTGTAGAACTCAGGACTGAGGGCACCGTCAGCTGAGATGATCCCATCTGGATCAGACAATGCAGAGACTGGTTAATATACACGATCAAGTTACACAAACGTGATATTTTGTGTAAACAGACATCACTCTTCTTTACTAACTATTCCTTTAAAGCCGTCAGTACCAGCGCTGTAGAACAGGTCGGGTCTCTCCAGGATGTCTCCGGTCCCGATGAAGGATTCTCCGTCCTCCCCGAACAGGAAGGGCTCCCCTTCATCCATCTGACGGTTCTCCACCATCTCCAGCCACTGACCGTTGTACCAGCGGAACTTCTCAGTCTGGATCTTCTTACCCCACTCCTCGTCGTATTCCTGGAGACGTGGAGGGAGGAGAAGGTCGAGTGGGGGGAGACAGAAACAAAGACAATTAGTCCACAAAATGACCAGCAGGTAACAGAAACAAATCTGCTGTTGCCCTGTTTGGCTCTGCAGAGCGCTGTGCGTTGAGCTACTTGCTAACATGCTTATAATTCATTAGTCATTCATTCCACTCAACCTTTATTTATACTGAAGAGATCATTGAGGGGTGACCCTAAATTACGATGACACCGAGTCAATTACAAAACTAAACAGGAAAAATCAAAGACATATCCACAAGCTTCCTGGGGACGACGCTGGGAAAATGGTTATGGGTGATACTTCTGGTGCTCGGCATAGCCCATTAGGTATGATGGAGATTTGGAAAAAGATGGATACAAACACAGAAAGGCAATTACATAATGAAACACTTTCAGACTATGGAAGATAATGTGAGGGATGAATTATGGTGTTTAGAATATAAGAAGCCGTAAAACTAAGATGATTACAATTAAAATAATTAAATGACAATGCAACATGTTTGTCTGCTAATATTTGCTAATTAGCACTACAGCTGATGGGGAGTCGGATTAGGTGTGCCGGTAATCTGGACATTAACCAAACAGATTTTTCATCTAGCGCCATCATCAAGACAAAATTTCAGAGGATCACCAGGGAGATTACAGTTTAATCTGAGAAGAGCGTAAATGTCTGAACCAAGTTTCACCGCAATCCATCAAATAATTGTTGAGACATGACATTCAAGTGTCACAGAGGCACTAAATCAAAAATCAGCAGGATTCATTGACTGGGAATAATTTTAACTTAAGATTCTTGACAAATTAGTGCTTTCAAGTAAATCAGCTCATGTGTCCACCAAGTTTGAGCAGAATCATTATAATAAAATATGAGTCATCAACAAAGGGCATTGCACAACGAACAACAACCTGTAGATCTGTAGAATATGACACGACCACTCTGGTTTTCATTCAGGTCAAGTACACGCTACAGCGACAGTCAAAGGACCAGCAACGTTACTAGAAGTCATCTTCTGGCAATCGTGGCCGTCTGTACCGAAGGTCTATGAAATTAATGAAAAGTTGAAGGGTTATTTCAGTAAAACTAAAAAATATCCCCACAGATGTCCTGCTAGTATGACTGAAAATGAGATGAGGGGCAGAACTTCACATAAAAGATGAGTCTTTGTTTAAAGTAGCAGCAGTCTCATCAGACGCTTGCTGTCCGAGTCACTGCCCTCTACTGATCATTAGGGCTGCAACAACAATTACTTCATTACCAATAAATCATTTCAGATAAATCTATTAATAGTCTATAAATTATCAAAAAAATTGCAAAAAATGCTCATCACAATTTCCCAGAGCCTAAAGTGACGTTTTCATGTTGCTTCTTTTGTCCAATCAACAGGCCACGATCCAAAAACTCTTCATTTACTGTCAGAAATGACACGGAAAAGCAGCAAATCTTCACAGTGAAGAAGCTGGAACCAGACAATGTTTGACATCGATTAACTGATTATCAAACTAATCGTTGGAGCTCTAGTGATCCCTGTAATGATCCGTGTCAGCATGGAGTGAGAGCTTCCCGAGTGTGTGTGAGGAGGAGAAACTGAGAATGTGTGTGACTGGAAATCACTTCAGAGAGGAAGTGTGTGCACAGGTATGCGCGCGTGTGTGTGACTGTGTGTCGTCTCCATCCTCTTCACTGCAGCTAATAAAAACCTCCGTCCGGTCGGCCCGGCTGTTTACGTGCAGAGGACGACTGCAGAGTTCTGTTTTCTTTTCTCCGCGGGGGCTGAAGGGGGAGCGATAAAGGCCGCCTTTGAGACCACGACGCCCCGGCCTGAAAGATTAATCATTCAGATGCAAAGCAGAGCCCCGTGGGCACTGACAGCCACCCGAGGCCCCGGACTCAAACAGGCCCATTGACCGCCACAGAGGCCCCCGCTCAGCGCCGCAGTGACAGTGACACATTTGATCCAGTTCAGAGGCTGGAATCATGAGTCAGGTTGTGACCGAGCAGTAAGTTTCTCTAATGTGACTGATCGTTTATTAGCCACTGAGCTCACGACTCAATGAGCTCATCGCAGCAGCAGGAGTGAGGAAGTGCGACAGTTTTTTGGGAGCTGGAAAATACGGCCGGGCTAAGAATATCACTGTGATGTCGGCGCCTGTCCCACTTGGAGCATCTACAAAGCTCCTCGCGAGGCCACGTGTGTGTTTGTACACGAGCAGGGCCACGATGATCAAAGGCCAACGGCTCAGGACTGCACAGTTATGGCGTGTGCTGCCAAAAGGAGCCCGCACAGCCACGCAGTAATGAGTGTGTGTGTGTGTGTGTGTGTGTGTGTGTGTGTGTGTGTGTGTGTGTGTGTGTGTGTGTGTGTGTGTGTGTGTGTGTGTGCTCTGCTTTCTCTCTCACCTCTGCTGTCCAGCGGCTGACACACTCCAGAGCCCACCGGCTGCCTTTCATGTGGTTCACATCTTAATAGGTCTCACTGATAATTTCAATGAAACACTTCCTCTGGCCCGCTGCACCGCCTGGCTATAATCTACAGCTAATTACGCTGATCTGAGGTCTGGCAGCGATCACACACTGACTGGGAGCTGACCACACCTGTCAGTCACGAGGTGATTCAGGAATTCATCGGGTAGTTAATTGCCGATGTCAAATCTGACTCGAGCAGATCAGGAGGAGGAGAAAATGTTTGACTGAAAACCTGCTGGAGGTATTACTGTTTCTCAGACTTAGACCATATTTATCTCACATTTCATTTCACGACTCGCAGCAGTGTCTGAGGAGGATGAGGGCTTGCTGCTAAGTTTTCTGGACACCTCCGATATCCAAGGCTAGATTACCAACTTTGTTATTACCTGATATTAAAGGGACAGTCCTTGACTAAAGTACTATTCATCCATCTTGATGGTTTTGTTGTGAGTTGCAGAGTTTGGGTTATCGGCTGTGGAGATGTTGGTCATCTCTCCAATATGATAAAACCAGATGGCACTCGGCTTGTGGAGCTCAAAGTGCCAAAATATAAATTTGAAAAACTCTTTCCAGAAATCTTGACCTGGTTACTCAAGTTAGTCCACAGATCCTGTTGTGAGCAGGATCATGTAGGAACTATTTGCTTTCTGTATCACAACGCAGAAGGAAGCGTGTTTACATCCCACCCTGTCACGAGCATGAGCCTCTCGTCCATGAGTTGATGAACGTCTCCCTCTGCGTGGTGATACAGTTCGGAAAGTAGTTTGGTAGAAAGAAAATAGTTCCTGCATGAAACTGCTCACAACAAAGTCTGCGGATTATCTTGAGTAACCTCTACAGCCGATATCTCCAAAACTCACACCACAACAATCTACATGGACGAATATCACTATAGGCAAGAAGAAATATTTTGATTTTAGAGTGAACTGTCCCTTTAACAGCCTGTGTTGAAGCGTCAAAATCTTGTTTTAAAAACATCAATATTCCAGCATAAAAATAATGAACACGTCATTGCTGTTGACGAGACTTCCTTAAATTCTGCCATGAACAAAATCAGAGCCCATCGTCAAAAGAGAAGCCCAGTAGGCCAGGCCCAGGCCCAGTATGTTAATTCTGCTTCTATTTGCACATTAATAAGTGTTTTTCTTTTTGCAATTTCACCACAACTATTTTCTTGCAACCCTGGAGATTAGTTAAAAAAAATTAAAAAATCATGCTGAATTCTTATTCAAGTTGCAAGTGTAAAAGTGACGAGCAGCTGAATTGCTGAAATGTTGTTTATGAGGCGTCTGAATACTCACAGCGATGATGTCCAGCGTGTTGTTGCAGACTTTGCGGATCTCCGCGTTGTTATCGTGCATCAGGTCGATGAGGTACGCGGGGGCTTCTTAGATTAGGACTCAAGGATGGAAAACATTTGATAATCTCTGGGACATTTCAATGCTTAATCAATCATTTGTCCCTAATCAATCAATAGGGGAAATAAGTGGATGTGTGTTGGTACCGTGGGAAGGAAAAACTGCACTCACCGTTTCATTTCAATGCACAGAAGAGAGACACCTGCCATGAGGCTGAAGGAAACTACATTTCCTTCAATAAAATGAAAACTTTCTGCCTCGCCATCACACTGCAGGGCTTAAATCAGACTTCCCCGTCATATTCTCCACACAGAAAGAAAAACATCAATCAGAACATGCTGAGAGAAAGCATATTTGTAATTTGACACGAGTTGCCACCGACCACAACTATGTACAATTACAGGCAGCTCAGAATACTCAGAGGGTTAAAAAAAATAAAACTAATCGAGGGGTTAAAGAGGCTGCCATTGAGATGCAGATGGGAATAAACAGTGATGAGGGACACATACAGGGTGGTACTGGGAGTTACGAGAGGGACGTACACTAAAGACTGAACAGCGTTGGAGCAACTTGCTGTGGTGGAAGCTGCTCATTCATACTCTCTAAAGATGGGAGAGAAATGTCTTCATTACTTTAGAAATGAACAAAAGGATACGAGTGTCTTTGACGATGACGTCCCTGGTTGCTTTGTGAAAGACCATCTGGTAGAAGACGTAGACAATCTGACACACAAACTCATCGTCCTCTTGTTGAGCTGAGATGGAAACAAAATTAACAAGGATTCATTTTGGTTGTCCGGCACGCTGACCTTCAGAGTTGTGTCAAAATTAAATGAATGCACATCTTATTTTTCTAACTCAAAAGAGAAATATAGAAAAATGTCATGATGATCATCTGATTGTTCAGAGAATTTTACTTTCATTTTGTAAGAATCAGCAAGATTTAATCTCCAGAATCTTTTAAACTTTTATCTTAGACAGTTTTAAAGTTTCAGAGCTACAATTACTTCAGATAATCCAAGACTTTTACCAGGGTTTAGCTTTGAACTGTCCAATCTCTGGAGCACCTTACTCTCCTGAATTTATTTTGTTTTTCCTCCACTATTCTAACAGTCAACATTAAGCTACAACCATCGCCCGTCGGCCAAAAGGAAGAGAGAAAGAAGTTGTGTAGGAGCCAAAACTGGGCTACAACAGGTTTTAGCTTCCTGACCTGGAGTGTAGAAAATACTGTGGTACGGGATTTAAATTCTTACCATTGAGCAGCTCGATGAGAGCAGGAATGATGCCGGACTTGGCCAGCATGGCTGCACAAGAGTCATCCACGGACACGGTGCCAATCATGATCACCACCTCCAGAATGAGGTCATCCTCAGCAGAACCTGACATCAGGGAAAGTACCAGTTGAGTGGATGGCTGGCAAAGAAACCTCATTGATCCTGTAAAACATCTGGCCTCCGCTGAGCCAGGGAAAACATCCATATTGTGCGTCCATACAGAGCAGCTGGACTTCAGTGTCTTCATACCAACACTGTCTGGAAAACTCCACTTGGAAAAAATAAGGTTATAAAACGGCTCTTTTCCATTTGTGTCTGAAGACATCTATTTTGTTTTAAATAATCCCCAGAGGCCCCTTCAAAGATTATGAATGACTCATCAGCCCTTTCTGTTTGAGGATCAGGGTTTGAAGGAATCAGTTCTTCAGAGGTGTAGCGACGGACGAAAGACTGCTGGACGTTTCTGAGCATCGCTGGGATCTGTTTGTGTGATCAGTCAACTCTCACAAGTGAAACATCATCACCATGAGTATCAAATCTCTACATTTTTAGCACTGACTGAAATGTGGCTGTAAACAATAACTGAAAGCCAGGAAGGAATATCAGGTTAGATTCAACTAAAAATATTAGATTTAATTCATTATTTTGTCAATTTTAGACCAAATTTAGGCAGAGTTTATCGCCTTTCAACACCTTGTAGGAAACAGTACAGCTGGTGTTCATTCCCAGGTGAAATGACTCTGCAGCAGTCACAGGTGTTGATCTGTTCTGATGAGCAGTGACGGGCACATTTTTGACCCTGTTCCTGCTCGATGGTATGATGTACATTAAAGTTAAGGACGTTGGCGCTTAAATATTTTTTCCATCATTCTCTGTTCACGCAGAGCTCAAACATCGACTGAATTAAAAGATATAAAAAGTAATCACTGTAACATTGCCACCAGCCTCCACACCGCTTTGTTCCCTGTTTTTCCAGTGCCTTTGTGACGTTGAATGTGACAAATGAAAAAAACAAAACAACAACAACAACAACAGGTAGGCAAACTCTGCCGGCATTGGGAAAGGAGACAGTCGCCTATGTTTAGTGGGTTTGCCCACGTTTACTAAACCTCCACATTTCTGAAGATTTTGGTGTAAAATGTGTTTGATTGGCTGCCTTTAGACACAAACGCACATTTTTTTTTTAGAACTTTGGATTCTTTTGTTCCCCCAAAAATGAAAACTCAGTCATCATCTTCTCACCCGTCTGTCCATGGAAAGTCAGGGGAAGTTTCTGAGCCCACAAAGTATTTCTGGCATTTTTGTCGGGCGTAATCCAATTCTCCAGACGCCCCGAGATCCCAAATTGATTAAAAAAAGATGTTCTTTACACCCTCAATGCGAGGTCGTGATCTTGGACCCAGATGAGGAACTGCGCTAACGCTTTCAGCTCAGCAGCTACAGTGAAGATTTCAGCGCACAGGAGATTTCTTGTGCTTTGATAAAGACAATAAAGGAAACAGGGTGAGGAGGTCAGGGGCCATGACAGGTAAAGATAAGGCCCCGACCTTAATGAAGGTTCTCTGTCCTCATATCATCCACGACCTGAGACACTGCTGTGTGATTTAGGGAGAGTTTTAGAGGTTAAGACAGGTCATGGGAGAGACAACTTGGTCTCTGGTTTTAAAAGGGAGATGGATGAGATACTGTGGCAGGGTTATCCTGCAGGAGCATTACTGTCTGTTCAAGGCTTCAGTGGGTTTACAAGATATTTCAGAAACATTTTTTAGCATGTACCAAAAAACTCTGATCATAAACATCTCTGTAGTCATTCACACAGACCTGGTTTGAGTCTGTCTTTCAGGTAAGGCACCAGTTTGTACTCCTTGAGCACCAGAGCCCAGTCCAGGTCGGGGATGGTCATGTTGGCCAGCGTTCCCAGACACTCGATCACAAACTCCTCAGCTTCGTCCTCACTGATCTGAGCGGCGAGGTCACCGATGTGGTCCTGCCAGAGGATACAGCAGCATGAGTGGGTCACATACATACAAAGTGGTCCTTGACCTCCAAGTATTTCCAAATTAAAATAAAAGTTTGAATAATGAATGAATGAAAGATTAACAAACCCCAAAAACCACAGCCAACATGGCTATGGATTTTACAACCTGCTCTTTTTTAAAGATCATTTTTGGAGACTCATCTTAAAAGACCGAGCACTGACCAGGAAGAGGCTCTTGGTGGGTCCGTTGTGCTGAGAAAGATTTCTGATCATCTTCATCACCAAAACGTCCTTCAGCTTCAGTGCGCGCTTCATCAGCATCTTCAGACCGTTACCTAGGGCAACAAGGAAAAGATAGTTTAATTCAGTCTCTTCATCCACACGATGTGTTTATCCTTTCTTTGGAGTTCTTACCTTCACAGATGACCTGGGTGTTATTCTTGTTAGCAGCCAGGTTGATGCAGAGTGAGATGAGCTCGACATCCATCTTCTCCTCCCCACAGTCAAACACCATCTTCATCAGCTGTCAATCACAGGTTACAAATGTCAGTTAACCACTTAAATCATCACTGAAACAACACACGAGTAGTAGAGGTGTGGAAATGTCTCAATCCAACTAATCATTCATTTTTGCGCTTCGGATGGACGATAAGTTGGACAGTTAAGTTGCAAAATCACACTCACAAAATGTGGACAAACATTAAACTAACATATGTCGGGAGATGTTTGCAGTAATAAAGAAAGCTGAGGATGAGACTCATTGTGCATTTGAATTGTTGTGACAGGTTAAAAACAGCAGATCATGAAATAAGATGAAAGAATGAGCCATTAGTGTCTCATCCTGGTCAGAACACATCTGCTCTTTTTTTCAAGTGATCTAAAGAGTAGCAGAAGGTAATTCTTAAGCTGTGTGTACGTTTGTGTGCCTGGTTATAATTTGTCATTTTGAAAAGATCATCCCTGCAATCTCCTCCAATCATGTTAAAGTCCGTCATCGACGTTTGAGCCCTCGAGAGTTGAGAAAATGATAAAAGAGTGTGTTTGTGAGTTGAGAGGAGAGTGTTAGAGATAAAGGGAAGGTGAGCGTCATTCCTTAACTTCCCCAAACACCCTCCTCCTCCCCTTCCTCCTCACTCCCTCGGTCTGTCCGTCTCTCCTGCACTGATTTAACATTAAACAGGAAAAGCTTTGAGCTGAGGGGGTTGGCAGGGGGTGCAGAGGTGCACTGCTACCCTGTGAGGAGTCAGGAATCAGAGAGAGAGGGAGAGAGGGGCTGGGCCGGGCCTGGGTAAGGTATCACATACCAGGGGCCCCGGACCCCAAATCAGCCCCGTCTAGACTCTCTGGCACCTGCCTCTGCTTATTTACCACAGACGGCCACCGGAGGCCCAGGCAGGGCCGCAGCGCCAGGCTGCACTACGACCAACGCAGCCACCTCCGCCCCCACCTCCACCTCCACCTTCACCTCTGTTCCTCCTGACATCGCTGCTCTGGAAACCTCACATGCAGCACCAAAAGGTGACCCCATTAAAAGCTGCCGAAGGGGAGAGGGGCAGGTCAGTCACTAGCCTGGGAAAGTGATAAAAGAGAGAGCTGTTAAAAGTCCTAAATAAGGTGGGAAACAGTTTGTTGAGAATGTATTTCTACAAACAGGACAGATGGAGCCACATGTAGACGGGACAGAAGGGGAGTCGGACTGTCTTCGGTGCATTAGAACGGTTCTGGTGTTTAGGCTGTTTTCGTAAAGATCTCCATTAACACTCTGAACTACTGTTCCTCACAGTAAACATCTGGTGAGCAGCGGGGCAACACTCTCAGCTGGTTACACCTCTGTTCTGTCCCTCCTGCGCTCCATAATCACCTAAACTTAAGCACAGACGATAAACGTTAAAGGTCGATATAATAATGACAGTTTAGAGCAGGAAAAAGACAACGGTAGATTAACTGTCTGATATTAAACCAGTCCTGCTCCCTGCAACAACAAAAAAAGAGTAATATTTGAATTTATTAAAAAACTGTTGAACTGAAAACTAAATAGAATCTGCCTTAAAAGACGTGTTTCATATTTAGGACCTTGATGTTCACGGTGTTGTCAAATCAGCTAAAACGGAGCAAGAGATGGATGGACAGCATTAGAGAAATGGAGGTAGAAGAGGGCAGTGAGGGGAGAGTGAACGGGCCTAGGGGTGGGGTCGGAGGTCACATCCTGGTCATGCTGCTAGCCAGCATCCTTTCTACCAGGGGGGACCCCGAGGTTCAGATCTGCTGCTGACGTGACCTTCTGAACAAACAGCCGACTCTCCTAACCACATCTGGCCGGCATTTACACCCAATCTTCGACAAACAAACACACACACATTCAGCTAATCGCTGATGATGTGAGGAGCGACTGACCGGGTCAACTCAATCAGGAGGGAGTGTAACTCAAAAATGTTACGATTCGAAAGTTGAAAGAAATCAGCCTGAGGGGGTTTGAACTACAGCGGTAAGCTTCATTTTCATGATCACTACCTTTATTTCAGTGTTGACAAACGATTCTGTTTCTGTGTTGATGCTCAAATTCAGTAAAGGTGATTAAGAAGATGATATGTGAGCAGACACAGAAAAGGATGAAATGGAGTGAGAATCTCTTCAGGGCTCAGTGGAAAGAAAAGGAGAGGAGAAAAAACAAAGTTGTCATCGCTGTGAGAGCGAAGACTGAGCAGCAGTCCTCTGGTGGTTTCTGGTTCCAGATGTGGCGTGCGTCCCTCCCTCTCGCTCTGTTTCTCATGCATTAATTCCCCGGTGCCGTTAGCAGCCGATGCTAATGCGTCTGTCTCGGTCTGCTGGCGGTGTACATTAGCCAGCCTTACCTGCGGTATGCAGTCTGTGTCGGCAAACATGGACTTGAATCTGTCGTCCATGCTGATGTGGTACAGAATGCACATGCTGAGCTGTCTCTGGGCCTCGTCAGCTGCAACATAAACAGACGAGAAGGAGGAAAGTCAATGGATGAATGACCGGTTGTGCCGTAACGCTCCGCGGGATGCCAATGACCACATCTAGGAGAGCTGGGTGTTTTTTAAAAATATTAATGGGCTGAATGGCCTTTTTAAACAGAGATTCCTGTGGAGGTCAAATGGCACTCGCTGCAGAATCGCAACCAGTCAACTGCAGTTTCTCAGTTTGTCGTGTCTCACAGGCAGCTAACCAGAGGAAAAACAATGTTTAAAAAAGGACAAAAGTGGAACTGTAGCAAGCTACTCACAGCTACCCAAAATGCCTCAAATAGTCAAACAAATGTGGATTAATTTGCGGCTGAAAATAATTCCCAACAAATGCATCATTTCCTCCTGTTGAGTAACATTTGTTAAGAATTCAATCAATAAGAAATCAATAAGAAACACAGAACATGCCAGCCCGATCATATAAAAAACGTCTCTTCTCCGTCCAGAAACAGTGACCCAGTTACTCATGAGAATAATCCACTTCACTGTGAACAGTTTACACAGGGACTATTTCTTTGGTAGAAAGCAGTTCCAATGAAAACTGAACAGTGAGGTCTGTGGATTATCCAGAATAACCGTGACACTGTTGATGGAAAGACACGTTCATGTTGAACTTTTTTAAAAGCTGCATTAATACATTTTTTGCTACTTGGAGGCAGTGGAACAAACTGTCAACCTCATCAAGTTTTGATTGCTGTGTTAGCACAGTATTAACAAGTCAGACACAGAGCAACAGTATCATCACGTTGGAGTCGTGCTGATGAATCTAAGTCCAGTATTCGCTCTCCTTTTAGCTCAGTTTTTGTCTCTACCAACTCCTGACAAAAAACTATTCAGTTGCTAGATGTTCAGTTTCTTGGGGGTTAAATAGTTTACATGAAAACAGATATATTAATGCTGTACTTCTTTCTGTATGCTCACGCAAAAGGAGGCGTGCATCTTCTTATTGTCTGGAAGCTAGCCGACTAAGCTAAGCAACGTTAAAGCTCGCAGAGCCGAGGAGGGCGGCATTTATTTTTGCATCTGCACTGTCACGAGATCGAGTAGATCAGTAGATGCATGCTTCCTGCTGCTCGGTGATAGAGAAATAAAATAGTTCCTACATGAAACTGCTCACAATAAGCTCTGTGGATTATCTTTTTGGAGCTTTGAGCACCTCAAACCGAGTGCCATCTAGCAGACATGTCTATAGCTGATAGCTCCCAAACTCTGCAACTCAACCCAAAACAATCTAGATGGATAAACAACACTGATGATTTTGTGGTGAACCGTCACTTTAACTTTTTGCATAGATAGAAACTCTCAGAGGAAAGTCAGAAATTGTTTCTTTATGTAATTTGGGTGAACTGACCCTTTAATATTTGTTTCATAAAATGAGTAGACGCCCTGTCACTGCAGTTTCAGGAGCTTATCAAGCATCAGCAGCAGCATGAGGGAGATAAAGACAGAATGGATTGAGTGTTAGACTGTCGGTGAGCCCAGGACCTTTATGAGTTTGACCTCTGACCTGAGCAGGAGGCCTGGAGGAGGAGCCAGCCAGGGAGAATTAATAGAGTTCAGACCAGAGTTTGACCCGGGAACTTTTCATTAAGAGAAGTGTTAAGAGAGAGGCTCTTCACTGGACCAGAACCACTGACAGACCTCCTGTAATGCCCACCAGCCTCCAAAGCCCCGAGCAGGTCCAGTTAAAACTGGTCCCAGCCGTGTTCGGTCACCGGCCGTACAGGGAGCCTTATCGGCGAATATTAGATCCAGATGTGCTCAGTGAACCCCTGGAATCACAGGAGGGAGAGAGGGCCGAGGAGAGACGGCTTCAAGCTTTAATTGGGAAAACAGGAGGAAGCATCAATTTTACTGCCTTTAATAAGTTAAAGCTACGCTGCTCGCTGCTCCGGCCCTTCCAGCACAGCCAGCGATTGGCCAGAACATGTGCTTCTCATTAGTGATCCTTTACCTCAACCAATACCTTCAAATGCACATGAAAACAACCAAGGACACACACACACACACACACACACATACACACTCGTAGGGAATAAGCTCCCCCAGACCTGGCGAACTCCCTCACGTTGCTGGTAGGAACATGGAGGATCCTTTATGGGCGAAGAGAGAGATCCCATTAAATGTTCAAAACACTGGTGGGGTTGGGGCAGGAGAGAGAAAAAAAAGGTGAGGGGGAGCTGTTAAGAATTAACTAGACTGTTCATGGGCAGTTAGTGGGAGAGCTAAACTCCAATTACACCCCAGCCTGATTTAAAACCACCTAACCTTCGTAAAATTACAGCCGCACACATTAAGAGGCGTCTGGGCTCGGTTTGTGGACTGCGCCGCTCCGCTGTTATTGCATTTTCTGGATAAATAAGCAAGCTGGGTTTGGTCACCGGAGACATCACACACACCACATAACAGGGTCAAACGCTCTTTAAGAGGGTCCCCACCCCCCACTCAAGTGCCCTAATTTGTTTATGTGAAGTAAAGATGCTGCATCACAGTGAAAAGAGTGGGAGCGAGTGACAACGTTGGAAATATCGCTGCAACAAATGGCCGTGCTTCATTATTAATTCATCTGTGTATCCACTTTTTTACACAATTTAGAAGTTGAAACTAAATGACTTTTTTTTCGTGATAAATACATTTAAGAAGTCAAGAAATATATGATTATTAATATTAAAAATGTTGTTTATGATTTTATGGTGCATTGACTAACTTCTTCAGATCAAACTGACAGTTACTGTTATTATCTGCTAATCAGCAAATCCTGTTTGATATATAATGTGCAACATTTCTGCATTAAAATGTCTAAAAACGACGTGTTCTTACATTATTCCAAATGTTTCTAACAATGTTCAAACTGACAGAATTCATAATTTTACTAACGGTAACGCTGCTTTTCATTTGCTCGCCTGTCGCTCTAACTGCTGTGAGTCAGAGAGTGAAGAAGGAAGATGGAGAACGAGACGAAACGTAGCATAACATTTTTTTTTAAAAACATTACCTCGTCCGAGAACATTTCTGCGTGACTCACGTCAGAATGATTTTCATCTGCAACGGTGGTTGTTTAACAATGAAAACAACAACTCCCATG
Organism: Pagrus major; assembly: GCF_040436345.1. NCBI lineage: Eukaryota > Metazoa > Chordata > Actinopteri > Spariformes > Sparidae > Pagrus > Pagrus major. The sequence continues at coordinate 2,466,289 of NC_133225.1, read as the reverse complement.
ATCCTACACCACTTCACGACATCATCACAGTACAAAAGCGTCTATATTGGTAACCAACAAGGGTCCCTGGATAAATAAATAAATAATTTTATTTTTACAACTAATTAACTCATGTAAAAGGCCAGAATCAGTCAGACATGACCTGGACGCAGACATGGACGTTGGTCATATGAAACATGTCCACGTTTATCGAACAACCAAAGCAGACCCTGCAACCGTTTGATAAATTGATCAAGAACGTTGTGATTGGTGGTCACTCACAAGCAACAAACTCTGATGTATCCAACAACCCTTAAATCGGATTAAATGATGTAATATAAAACTGACTTTTCTTGTAGATTAGTCATGGAAAATGAAAACTCTACAAGTTTTGTTTTTGAAAGTTGTAGCAGGACGTGCTACAGTTCATTTGCCTTACTTGCGTCTGAAACTGCTGAAACGATATATTGTGCAGCCCTGGTTGGAGTTTAAGGCTGTAACCTGGGTGGGTTTAAGAGGTTGGGAACCGCCACGAGGAGAAAGTAGGAGAAAGAAACAATAAATTGGCCATCAAAGTTTTCCATAATCCAAGTGAACTCTGAAGCCCATAACCCAAATATTTGAAGTTTACTATGATATAAATCAGGGGAAGCAACAGTTGGATCCAGACGATGTTTGGCGTTTTTGCCTGATAACTGAAATGATGAGCTGATTCTCAAAAGTTCTGTTCATCAAATAACGGACCAAATGTTTCTGCATGAACTGTAAAAAAATAAATGAAACAATGAAGAAGCAGCTGACAAAGAGGAATCAGTTCAGGTGCTGGTGGGACGGATCGAGCGGGAGGTGATGATGACAAGTGGAGGCTCCCTCTCCACTTTCATCTTATCACCAGGGGTCACGAGCTCCGGTCAGGTCTTGATGGAGGCTGACAGCGCCGGCCCCTCGCTGTCCTCTCTCTGCAGAGATAAGACTGGAGTCCTCATGCAGAGTGTGTCAGTTGAAAAGAGGACAGTCGGCAGTGAGAGCAGATGATTAATGATACCTCGCCTCACATACAGAGCGAATTACACACACGCAAACACACAAATACAGCAAACTCAACGGTGTCAAAACTGTGAGCTGGCGTAATATTTCAGTGTTAACTTATATTATGTGTGTGCTTTGCTTCCTGAATGAGCAACCCCCACTCTCCACTTCCCAAAAAACAGCCCTGCCTAAATCTCTGAAGACCTCTCCACCTCTCCGGCCTGCTCCTACAAAAACAACATTTGTGCAGAGGCTCTGGCATGTTATTCTAACAAATATATTATATTAATTATGCGCCGTTACCCGAGCCTCCCCCTGAGAGGCTTCAAAAGGCCTGTCAGAGATGCTTCTGACTGTGTCACACGCCCCAGCGATGAGGCGATGCACCAATCGCACGCTCCGGAGCTTTTAGGAGGTCACTGCTCTAATGGTCACCAGAGGCAGATCTGTGTAAAAGCTGCACCTGCACATACGCCTCAGTATTAACAAATTAGAGCCTCAACCACTGGGCTCAGGACGGATATGTGTTTCTCATGACATGCGTCTGTTTCTGTCAGTGAGACCTGATACAGAGGCAAACACATACGGTACAGCCGCAGTCATAAAAACACACAAACATGATATACCAGTAAACATCGACAGGAACAAACAAAAGAAAGAACAGATTACCGAGCAGTGAGGAGAGTTTGGGGACGAGTCCTGCCTGGACCATCTGGCTGCGCAGCGTCGTGTCGAAGGAGAGGTTGAGCAGGAGGCGTAGGGTGGTGCTCTGGAGCTCCTCGTGCTCGCAGGGAAGCAGCCGAGCCAACTTCTCCACGGCCAAAGTTTCAGCCTGCACACAGCAGACAGACAGAAGAAGTGACACAACAACACACGGTTATCTGTTACCAAAACTCAGCTGTACAACATAATCTTACAACAGTATGATATATGCTCCGATATATTTGTCTAGACAGGTCATACATTTTTTATAAAACAGTATGTTGTTCATTAATATTTCCTTTTTAAGAACTAAAATCATCAACAGAATGTGAAGAAACAACAGTTTTGACATCATGATGTCTATGTATTGTGTTGCAGAGAAATGTACTGCTAACCAGCTAGCATGCTAGCCAGCTCCCCGTGCTATTGCACCTTTAACAATCACCAGATAGACCAACTGAGACCGGTCAAATTCTGACATAGGAGAACAGATGTACAACAATGTAGAAGTTTTTTCGACAGCGGAGGTCATAGCTAGAATGTTTTAAAGATGAAACTGTTACAGTGATGTACAGTACGCTCGCTGCCGTGCTGGAGAGACATCACAGGAGCTGTAGTTTTTCTATGCTGGCAAATTAACCGTTATTTTACTTTATTAAAATCATAAAGTATTCAGTTTGTGATGTGCTGCAGTACATCAAAAACTCCAGGAACATGTTTCACTAATAAAAGCCTCATGTAAACATCTCAATCGGAAGAGACTGATCCGATCAGAATTCATTTTCAATGAGGTTGAGATGGGTGGTTAACGTGATAATCTGTGATAATCTGTAAATATTAGCACTAATAACCATGTAAACGCTTAAACCAATTGTTTCTTTACCCAGATTAGAGAAGCCAACAGGATATAAAGTAATACAAAATTTGACCAGCTACAAAATTAAAATTCTGCCTACAAATTAATGCATCATTAATAATAATCCAATTATAGTGTATATATATATACACACACACACACACGCACGCACGCACGCACACACACACACACACACACACACACACACACACACACACACACACACACACACACACACACACACACACACACACACACACACACACACACACACACACACACACACACAGTGTATAGTGTAATTATACTATACTACTCTGAAAGGAGCCATTCTGCATAATAATAATTTTTACTTTTGATACTTTAACTACATGCTGATTTTACTTCCGTATTACAATTTAATGTGGATCCAAATAAAAATTTGGATCTAGTCAATATAAATATAAGCTTGATTGATTCAAGGGGACCGTTGGGCCTTGGTGGAGGTATGCACTCTACTGACTACTATTCTGGTTCCTTAAGTTAAGTATCTGAATGCTTCTTAACCACTGGCTGTGTGTATGTGTGCAACAAAGTTAACCCGTCATGTAAATTTGTTTTTTACTTCATGGCAAAAATCTCCATTTGAACAGCTATAATTAAATGACTTATACTTTATACTCTGCATAATGTCATGATTACTGGGGCTGCAGGATATCATAAAATAATCATATTGAGATTATTTTGACAAATACTGTGATTGCAGTATGATTCATGATCAGTGGGAAAGATCATTTTTGCATCACAATTTTCATTTTCACTGAAAAAAAAAACTATTCAAATCCTGATGATGTGACGTTTTCCTAATCTGGAGGCCAGAACATCTGGTATTGATCCTGATCATATTGCCATTTCAGTTCCACTTTGACCAATTTTGCAGCCCTGATGGTTACTTTCTTCTACTTACTTTCAGTTCTACCTGTACAGTCCTACCACCCTGTAACACACCTATATTTAAATACAGGAACGTCGTCATGATTACAAGCAAAAAGATGAAATATTATCTCTGAGTAACATTCAGGAAACATCTGTTTAACAACGAGAATCTTGCCTGCAGCTTGGAGAAGGTTCACAGGACCTACAGGTAGGTGGAGGTGTTGAGCTGATGAGCTCAGAGACAAAACACATGACTGCTGACTCTTCAGGGATTCAGACTCCATCCACATGCTGTCACGGTGACCGTCGGTGCGACACAGCAGTACCAGTGGTTTAAACATGTCTGCCTCCCTCTCCTGTGGTCTCCCCACAGCCAGATATCAGGGTGACGCAACCTGCTCCCAGTTAAAACACCCTCGCTGCTACTGTGTGCAAAACCAGCTCCAGTCGCACCGTCACAAACCAGACGTCGAGCAGCTTAATCAACTGCAGCCTGCGTCAATTACCACTGACATCCCCCTCCATTAGTGACAGCAGCAGAGAAAAAAACTTATCGGACTGTGTTTGAGTCTTATCTGATGAGGAGAAAGTCACAACATGTTTGCTGAGTAAATAAAACCCGATGACACACAGCGCTGTATCATTAAGCCATCAGTCTTCTTTTGAATCTATTAAGCGTCCATGTCCTTAAAAGGAAGCTCGTCTCCCTTGTGTAAACTGATACACTCAGCTGAGTCAAAGTGTTGAAACCGCTATTTTCCTGCTGGACACATGCCGGAGAGGGTCTAAACCCCTGGAGGGTTCTTTAATCTGAATCAAAGATACACTGGAGGGGAAACAAGCAGATAAAACCAGTTCCTAACAGGGTCTGGCTTTGATAAAGACCCACAAACTGAGTCAGATTGGAACCAGGTGGAGCTGGATTAGGGAGAGTCGGAGCAGCGAGGTTCCTGTACGAGCGCTGTGGGACACGAGGCCGGCCGTGGACCTTCTGAGCATTTATTAAACTGAAATTTGATAAGCGTGGTTTCAGCTGGCATTTCTACAGGCGACCAGCTATTTGTCAAAATAAGCTCGGCAGCGTTTCACAGAACAAATAAAGAATGATTGTTTCCTCCAAATATGACTAATTTAGTTTAAACGTCAGCGAACTATGTTGTGAAAGAACACATTCATTAGAGATGTAAAGAAGGTCTAATCAGGTGATTGATTCTGTTGGAAGAAACGATGATTAAGAAAACACACAGACGCCACGAATTTCAAACAATGAACAGTCAGACTCATTCGCTCCAACATGCAGTTAATTAATTAAACCAAATAAAATGTTGATCCAAGAGTAGTTCTGCTTTTTAACTTCATTGAAGGATTATTTTTTCATTTTTCTTTACAAAGCAGTGATTAATGTCATGTTTGTTGCGAGAGTGAATTAAGAGTGAACATGAGGAGAATGTCTGCGGGTCAGAACTGTGTAAGTTCTGAAACCAGAACAATCCTCAGTCGGTTTTTAAAGAGGAAACAATTTTTTATAGGAACAACTATTGAAAAGCAAAAAAGAGAGAGACAGTCTGGCTACACTTGAGAGACATTACACGGCAAAAACTCTGTGGACATCAGCCTCGTCTCTTCTGGTGTCGGTGCGTCCGTCATATTTTGGAACCTGCTGCAGACAATCGAGCCAAATGTGTTGGACGGGGTTGAGGTTAGAAAAATGTATATCTTCTCGTGGGGAGATCCGTTCCAAATCAAAACTGGCCGGGATCGAAACGTCTCCACTGGAACTTCAGATTTTTTAGAGGTGTGGATATTTCTGGATTTTAAAGATGCATCACAATGCGGACGTGGAAGATTCTGCATTGAGCATAATTGGGAGTTTGCCGCCTACACAAAATTATAGCCTACTCGTGCTGGTTATTGATTTTCTGCCATTGGATGGAAAATAAAGTTGTAAAGTTAAATTTGTTCTCTTGCGGGTTTATCTTAGGTGTTGTTTATCTTCATACATTTATCTGCACTTGTCTCCTCTGCAGTCTGTGTACGAGTTTGACCCACTCATTCAGCTGCAAGTCTTAAACTTTGAAATCTACATCGGTTCATATGACAAATGATACGTGTACCGACAGGGACGTCCTGGTGCGTTCAAGTGCTCCACATTTATGCAGAAATCTAACGGCCACGTTGTTTAAATAGGAATGTTTCTTTTTTCTCCCCTTGTTCTTTCACTACAGCACTTTTAATAATTAGATGCTAAAATAATAACATCCCTTTCCTTTCTACATTTACATTCTACTTTTTAAAGGTTCCTATTAAAAAAATCTGATTGATTCAATTGTTATCTGCAAACTCAACAGGTCCCAAAGTAGCCTCTCTCTGAACATTTTCAAGTTATTTTACTGCAGCATTTTTTCATAATTAATTGCTAAAGACAAGTTAATTAATGGTTTAAATGTAATTTTGTTATGGCAACAAAATGACTCTGAGGGAGAGCTATTCTGCACATGTGAACACACTGTTAGCAGCAGGTATATTTATCCCCCTTTTGCTCCTTCCCTCCCCGTCTCACCATGTCGTTCTTATTCTCCAGGAAGATGGAGAGCTTCTTGAGGAAGGAGACGACCACCAGCAGCAGCTCCTCGTCCTCCCGGTCCAGGATCTTCACCAGCATGTGGACGATGTTTTTGTTCCTCATCTTCAGCTCTGTGCGGGTGTCTTCAGCCAGGTTCAGCAGCAGACACAGAGCAACTACAGGGTCAAACACATTAGAGACGACAGGATCGTTCACTGTATTTTGAATAAATTTACATTTTCTTGTGCCCCTGGGGCAAAAACAATTATTTTTATTATCAGTTAATCTGTTCTGTTGTCTTTATGAATAATCAATTAATTGTTTATTGTATAAAACAACAAACTGCCCAACATAAAACCGAAGGTGACATCTTCAGATGTTTTGATTCGTCTGATCAACAAATCAAACCTCAAAGATACTCAGTTCAGGAAGAGCTAGAACCAAATACTGCTTAATAAAATATAACTGATCAATAATCAATATTTTGGCATTCAACTTTTCATGTCAGCTTTTATAATCTGGAAGCACTTTGTTAGTTTTGTTTTTTAAAGTGCTGTATGACTATGTGACATCACATAAACTGTATATTCTTCATTGCAGCCGTGTGATGCCAACTTTGAGTTGAATTTTCACACCAGTGACGCCGAGGTTTTAATGTCTGACACTTATTGTAGATCCCAAACGTGTCTGATAACTCTGGAAATGCTGGGATCTCCACTAAAATCTTAAATAAGAGTTTGTCTAATGGACAGAGGGGCCTGAAGGTTAAACAAACGGGCCTTCACTGCGAGTGGACTGATGTTTGCTCACAGCGCCTTATTCAAGCAGTCTGAGAGCACGTCAAGTTCAATTAAGTCTCAAGAAGACTGACCACACTGACCCTCATAACGTGACAACTTGGGGAAAGAAATGCTGCTGTTGTCAGAAACAGGCAGGACGTGGAGTTTAATCTTTTACCCTTTCTTCAGGCCTGTGCACTGACAAAGCTGCTGGCTTTAAGGTTCATCAGTGGCTTGACTTGTGCAGCACGACTGGAATGTAACCTCAGATTTCATCTGGTTGCAGCTGCATCACGTTCTGGTTGAGCTACGGCTCTGTGGCGGTTCAAATGTCCACAGGAAGCAGTTCAGAAGAGTTTCAACAGAAGAGTTCAGTACCTCGGAGAAGCTGCTCCTGCTTGATCAGAAGGCTCTGGTATTTTCTGAGCGACTTCTCATGTTCTTTCTTCAGATTTTGGTTGTCAGAGGATTCTTCATGTGAAATCAGTTAAGGAGTCAAAACATTTAGACAAAAAACTCAAGTGAACACAGTGATCCTCTTAAATGGTACCATGAAGAGTTATTTTACAAACCTCGTCTGTTTTCAGAAAAAGGATATAGGCCTTCTTCTTCTTCTGCAGCTCGTCTTGCCAGAGGTCATACCTCTTGAGCTCATGCTCGATGATGTTCATACACAGGGCCCCAATCTTAAAATGTGTGACCAGGCTGTGGAACTGGGAGAAACTAGAGAGAGAGAGAGAAAAAGACTTCCATTTATCCAAAAGTGGATTTTAAAAAACGTTTTTGGGGGGGATATGGGATTCCAGCTGGGAGCTGTCATTAAAATGACCCGATCTGTCACCCCTGAAGTAGTTTACACAGTAAACTGTCAAAGTCAAAACACGTTCAGTCAAACAGTATGTCCTGGTCCGACTTATAATCAGCCCAACTTGAACCGTTTCACAATCCAAACAGCATAACATGGAGATGGACGCGAGCCAAGAGTGACGATCGGTTTTCAGACGTGCCCGTCCTCTCGCAGCCTAAATCAGCTCTGACAGACGTTTATGTATTATTCTAGCGAGGGCTAATTTTAGTGTTTCCTAACACCCAGTTGGAGAGCGAAACTTCAGTACGAGGTACGCTGCCAAACGTGGATGACTACTGTATGAAGAGAGAGAGAAGAGAGCCGAGGCAACTGACTGTAAGAGGTCAGCGCTGTTAAAACTAAAATTTAGAAATACTGCGAGGAGGAGGAAAAATGTTTTGACTGCCGTAATTTGATAAAATCAGTTTGTGTTTCAAATGTGTGGCCAGCGATTGTGAACATACTCTGTGTACTTTTGATCTGGTTCTGTTTTTCCTGGCTTTTCCAATGGAAGTAAATCGTTATACTGCAGTGTGAATAATATTTTAGACAACAGTGTTCCTCTAAATTCAACAGTTTGATTTGTCTCTTTGTCAACATGACAATAAACTTGTGCACAAAGCCATAAAGAACCATAAAGGTTTTCCCAGTTTGACGTGGAAGACGATGTAGAAGACAATGATCAGGCATTACTATTTAGAGTCCTGTCTTACTCACTATTCATAAATATTTTCAGGATTTCTTCCCCTGACAATATGGGTGGTGGGAACTAAATATATTCAATGAAAAGATCCTGAAAAAGGACGTCTTCTCAGACATCTATGCCTGAGTTGTGTCTCTGAACATCTGACTGCACTGTACGATTGCACTTGACAAAAGGAAATAAAGAGAGATTCAAAAATCACCTTAAACTTGAATCTCTCGAAACCCACAGTAACCTATCGAAGCTATGATTCCACAGAACAAGGTTTCCCAAAAACTCCAGATTTAAAAGATGAGACAATAAAACTGTGGCCCAAAGAGACGGAGTTGGCTGCCAACACGTGGCTCTGTGCAAGTGTTGGACCGAAGGTGCTGCTGATTTACCTGGAGAAGCAGAAGAAGATGTAAGTGATGGTTGTTGCCAGGTCCACGCTCTGCTTCCAGTCCTCCCTCAAAACTCTGGCCAGAGCTCCGAGAGCCGTCTCTGTTAACACACAAACACATATCAATAAAGACACAGGAACGCAAACAGGGGCCGATATAGAAAAGGTCAGACAGGCCGAGAAAGAGTAAAATATCTGTGCGTAAAAATCAGTCAGACTAAGCAGAGAGCCGTGCAGCTGCAGATTAATTTAAAGAAGCGTGGGGGAATGTGATGGGCCGAGGCTCCTGGGGATTTTGAGCTATGGGTGCTTCTCAACGTAAGGACGTGCGTCCCAGGGTTCGTCTCCTCTTTCCAGGCTGACCCGAGGCCTCTCGGTTCACACGGAAACTCGGCTCTTATCAACATCGGACCGGTTGATGCGGCGCGGCAGATGGAGCGAGCTGACGACTCATTATGACAGATACAAATGGAGCTGCGCCATCACAGCGTGGCTGCAGAGGATGACGGCTTCGTGCTGTTGTGGAAGAAACAGTCCGGTTGTCACGGAGGGGAGCAGAACTGAAGCCGAGCTGTGTTTTCTTTAAAGGGGGAGCTGATAAAAGCCAAACAGAGTCTTCTCAGGCAGTATTCTGATCAGTCCTATTAAAAAAAAAAACTAAAAAAACTACTTTTTTTTTATGCTCCAGCTTGAATTTGGAATATGGCTGAGGTTTGCACTTTTGAACTCGAGTGATTGGATCCACTTTACCAGGAAAAAAGTGTTTTTTCGAAAATGAATAATTGAGCGTGAAAGTTCTTTGTTGACATTTCCAGAGCTGTCAGCCACATCACAAGGTCTTCCTCTGCAGTCACTGAGATAGCTGTCATACCAACAGTCACTGGACAGCCAGAAAAAGATCAGGGAGGACGGTCACGCAACACCATCTTCCCTCCATAAACAACCGCCTGAACAATCTCCAGCCATAAGACATCTGAGGTCACATTTTTAATCGTCTTTAAAAGTTTTTTCTGATCCACGTCGACAGTCTAAGGAGGGTGACGTAGGCTGTGCAGACTGTAAAGCTCCCTGAGGCAATTTTTTATATTGTCCTGCATGAACACAGGCAGGGTAGCTTTGTAGCAAAAATATCTCATATGTGCAACAACAACATGTGCTGAAGTTCAAAAAGTGGACGTGGACAGTGGACGCACTGTTAATACCACACTGGCTGTAGGTGAACACTTTCACGTGATTGTTGGTGCATACGGTGCGCTGTGTCACAGGGAGCCTCAAGTCCTTCCCAAACGAGTTCACACAATGTTGATCGAACCGATCAACACGATCACGATACATTCTTCTGTATTTTGCAGGATACTGGAATTTTTCGACGACTGGTTGAATGGTGATTCAAATCTGCAACAATGTGATCAAAGAAAGTAAACACGACTCTGAATGTGACCACACATGCAATGCTAACTCCTGGTACACCGTGCTACAGACAGATTCTGGTCAGTACAAAAACGTACAGTTTATTCAGCCCCTGGAGTCATTCATAGATGTACTGACATGTTTGATTCCAGCAAATAATTTCCAGTGAGACACATGCTGTCTTCACTGAGAGACTAATTTTAGCTGAGTACAGAGGGCTGATGGAGAGCTCCATCACATGGTGCAAGGATCACCTGAAGAGCAATATCTGCAAAACCAATCAGCTCGTGGTCGACGACAATTCTTTACATATGGATGCTGCTGCAAAGAAGCTACAACTTCTGCTTCCCCCACAGAAGATCAACACAATCAGCACAGTTTCAAGGTGGACACACAAGATTTGTGTCACCAATTCAGTATGGGACAAAATGTCAAAGGTGATCTATACCTCGTTAACTAGAATCAGACGGATGGACGGAAGAAAAGGATGGAAATAAACTTCATTATGTCATCTGGTCTTTTAGCAACGGGACAGAAGTACCGTCTCATGTTCTTAGAAACGAAGCCCATTATTTTAAGACAGAAATATCCAAAGCCTCTTCAGAACCTGTATTTCTTACATTGCTTTGGAAAAAGGAAATATGTTTCTTCGTAATTATCCTTCGTACCGTTCTGTATGAGCTCCTCCAGGTTGTCCGGGTTACGAGCCAGTTGGAAGATGAGTGTAGCTCCTCTGATCTTCTCCTGGACGTCTTCATACAGCAGCTCCACGTACTCATCGATGCTGTTGATGTTCGCCTCCTCGTCCAGCTGAAGGAAACAAAACAGTTCAACACAGCCTCAGAAGTGAAGAGTACAGTCTGAGTGACGGTGAAAACAACTGTTAACATACATGTACCTGTGTACTGTTACATGCAGGAATCTTGAAGTTAAATTTAATACCATTTAATACATTTCAAGACCTCTCGCCACTTCGAGTTCTAATCATTTACATCAGCGACACACTTTAACTTACATTTATTATATAGTCTTAGTTTGTGGTAACGCCTTATCAATACAACATAACTCAACAGAGGCTGGGAACAGAGCACGAGAGAATGAACTGAGTGACTAACCCAAAACAAGGTTTAATAGAAAGAAACCATTAGAAACCAGAATTTGACCAATAAACAAAACAACTGACAAAACTAAAACTGAAATATATTGAACTTTGGTGAGTGTCAGGACGGTCGTGCCATGTGGGAACTCCCTCACACAGACGCAGTGCTGGAAGAAGTATTCAAATCTTTCACTCAAGTCAAAGTAGCAAAACAGCAATGTGACAGTCCTGCATTCAAAATCCTGCTCAAGTAAAAGTACAGTATCATCAGCTAAAAGTATCAAAGGATAGATCTGAGGGGTGCTGAGATAATTAATGGGGTAGAAAATAAGAAAAAATTTTACCTCTAAGAGCCTCAGATATCTATTTAAATTAAACCATATGAGGAGTGTCTGGTAACAACTCATGGTCACGCAATGATTACATATACATATACAATATGATTAAATATACATATTGACAACAAGCTATAAATGTAATACCTTGGAAACTTGCATTCAAGACTTTTTAAGGGCTTTAATTGTCCACAGACACGCTGGTATAAACACACTCCAGCTCTCCTCTCTCAGTTCATACCTCCACTCCTGCGTAAGGTGCGAAGTCTCTGGGCGAGATTCGTTTCTTCTCCTGGTTGTCTGTGAACGGAGATATGCAGCGTCACAAAGAGGCCTCTCACCACAAATTACCTCCACTGTTTTGTTTGTAAAGCAGTCACGATAAACTCTTCAGTACCGTTTGAATATTTCCGTTTTTGCAGGTAGAAAAGCAGCTGCTCCACCTCGCAGAGTTTCGACGGATGAATCAGACGACATTCCTCCACGACCTTCCGGGCCAAAGAGGACGTATCGGTGTGGGAGTTCAAGCTTTTCAGGCGAATACTGGAGGGAGCAGAAACATGCAGACGAGTAAAACTAAAACAGCAAAGTCAGCACTCAGATGTAAGATATAATCACGCCTCAGATATAGTTACAGTCTAGAATTTGTTGATAATATCATAATTTGAAGGAATTCATTCTCATTCTTTAAATCAGCTTCACACAGGATGTTGTACACTCAGATAAAGTAACTCAGTATGACAGAACATCCTGAATTTAATGTGTTATTCTCACATTTTCTGACACTGCTTGCGTTCTCCGATCATCGCCTCTCCCAGCTCCCCCAGGATGGTCGCCTCCACCTCATAATGCACGACGAGGGCTTTCTCAGTCGGGTGGACGTCCAGAGTGCAGCTCTTCACCCTCCTGTGGGTCGTACAGAGCAGACAAAGCTCTTACAGTAAAACACAATCCAACAGCGACTTCACTGCTTTTCATTTATTTTGCAAACAATTAACATAGTTAACGCCCATTCTGGTTTGATCCAGTTTGCCTCTGCAAGTTCAGGTTGTAAATTTTGACCAAACGTATTCAATAACAAAAACTAAGAACATTTTTATCAAATGCATTAATATTGCTAATTTTATCACTTGTAAAGCACTTTGATTGGTTTGAAAAGTGCTTTATGAATAAATCTGATTGGTTGAATCATTACAGTGTCTGGTGATTTTATCCTGAGTCATTCTTCAGTGTGTGTGTTGTGTTTTATCACAGACTGAATGAAAACTAAACGTCACAACACAAATCAACCTGAAACAACATCAACTAGCTACAAGCTGTCTGTGTATTAGATTTCAGGCACATTTACATTATTTTAGCAGCAGTTTAAACTGTTAACATCAGGACAGCAAGTTTTCTATCAACATTAATCGTTAACATTAATATTTATTTCCTTAATTGTTAAGAAGAGGGTGTTTCTCACGTCGAGTTGTCTTCATTTAGCCGAGCTAACGTTACAGACATACAGGTTAGCTAACACTAAGCTAATGTTAGCTGCTTTTAGCTCCTTTAAACTGGTCAAACCTTCAGAAAAAAAGGACATTATCATGAATCTCGCTAACAGAATAATCTGTTAACCTCACAATCAGTCATTTAAATGACCTGTCACGGTGTGAATGACCAGCTGAGCATCCTGCCGCTGTCTGCACCGACGTGTTGACAAGCTAACGCTACAAACAAGCTAATGTTAGCATGTGTTTACTTCACCTTTTCAGGTAGCGAGGATCTGCTGCCTGCACACTGTCCATGGTTTTAGAAGAGAGATGAAGCCGTCATCAGAGGTGGTTCCTCTCGGACGGGAGCAGCTGGTGCTGATGGTGCTGATGCAGACAGGGCGGATGTTTTTTATTTCTTCAGCTTGTTGCCAGGGCGGCGAAACATCTCCCAGCATGCAACGTGGAGGGAGTCAGCGCTGCTGCCACCTGTGGGCAGGGAGGACGAGGCTGCTGCAGACTGTCAGGTACAGGTGACGTTATATAGAGAAATATCTTCATGTGTAACAGTTGCCGAATTAACAAGAAGGCCCGAGTGATTAATAATTTATCCGAGACAGCGTTTCACAGAGTTTATAAAGTTTCTCCAAACGCCACAACTCAGAAAATTTAGCGTTTTTCTAAGGGAGTCTGGGGACTTTCTCCACAGGTGTCAAAGAAGTAGCCTATATTGTTTTTTTGTTTGTTTTAATTTTGTCAATAAAATGTTTTTCTTTCATAAATCGGGTGTAAATAGTGAAATCAGTTGAAACAGTGTGTTCAAATAGCTGCTAAATACAGCATTACAGCATACATTTACAAGGAAGGAAACGACTCCATGTGTTGTATTTAATGCCGAATTAACGAGAAGGCGTGCATAATTTGAATTTTGCTGTTGCAAAGTTTTGTAAAGTTTCTCCTCATGCCACAACTCATTAAATCAGGCGATTTGTTAAGGGAGTCTGGTGATATTGTGGTTACAAACATCTGCTGCCAACACTGGCAGGTTAAGAGAGCCCAAACATGAACTTTAGATCACAGTGAACCACATGGAGGTCAGACAGCAAAATAAAAGCTTCAACAAAATATAAGACAATATTTTTGTTTTTGCTCCGTTTCTTTACAAGTTGAAGTAAAAGACTGAAGACCTTTTTGATGCAGAAGACTTGTTTCTCTCAAAACCTGAGCAGAAACTTGTTAAAATCCGTGAGCACACATCTCTGTCACCAGTTCAAGACACACCTGTGCACTAATCAGCATCTTGATCAGCACACCTGTCAGGTTTTATTGACGTGCTCACTAACATGGATTTTTAACAAACCTTTGCTCAAAATTTGACATAAATTATATATTTTTTTCCTTTAAAAAAAAGTGTTTTACTTCAACTTGGGAAAATGGGAGCAAAAACAAAAGTGTTGCATTTATATTTTTCAATGATTTAATAATTTAGTCTCAGCTTTCGTTTGTATTTAATCTCAGTCTGTTGAACGTTTGCTGCTTTTCCTTTAAATGACCCCGGCCGACCCGACCTTCAATCCCAAAGCATGAGGATTTGACGAGTTAGAAATGTAAAATCAACTTTCTTAAAAATTGCGATGGATGGAAGGAGGAGCAAACAGTTTAAAGATGACAAAATCAGTCCTACGGAGGCCTGCAAAGGTCACGGTGGGAACGCTTTTAATGAAATTCGGTACATTACCTCACACTGACTTGTTGTTCTTTTTGCCAAATGTAAAATAAACAAAGGTTTCTGTCAAAATATAGAAATTCTTCTTCTGTGTTAAAGAATAAAGCAGTTTGGTCAAAAGTTTGTTGGCTGGACCCTGAAGTCACAGGAGGTGAGTCAGGGTTACATAACTGTGAACATGAGCTGCAGTAACAGATCTGTGGAGGAAACTGATACTGGCTTCAACTTTCTTTGACTATTTATACTTTGTGGCTGTCAAACAAGTACTTCCCTTTGGTTAAACTTCAACCACAGTCAGTGCAAGACGAAGTGTTTTCTAATTAGATGAAAAATAACTTTATTAATCCAGAAGGAAGTTCAACCGTATTTTTTTGCAGGAAAGCGTCATGAACATTTAAAGTCCACACCGGCCATGTATCTAACAAATTAAAGTTACAAGTGAGAAATAAACACAAGTAGTTGTAATCAATACTGTAACTTGGTAAATCTGCTCAGCAGAAAGTATTTGCTTGCCTCAGCAGCAGCCAGTCTTCACCTTTGTGACAGCTGATGTCACCGCACTTAATTTAGCCTCTGACTCGTGATGAAGATATCAGAATATTATTTGTGTTAAGAGTCAGAAATAAACCGTATTCCCTGGTGACCGACTGAGGGATCGCTGCCTGCGTTTACGGGCACGTTGGTATCCTGGTTATGATCAGGCTTTTGGAGTATCCTGATTACTTCTCTGTGTCTCAGAAACTGATCCTAATTTTGAGAAGTCATACTGTGGCATAAACATCTTATTCAGGTTTCCAAACCATCTGATTTAGTCGCTGAGATGCTGATAAATCAACACACACCTGCAGGCCGACGATCAGAAACATGGATACTGTTGTGATCATACAGGGATGAATAATCTGCTTTTTCATGTTCAGTTTAAATTCATATCTGAATACAATCAAAGCCAGGATACAATATTTTTTGGACAGTATTAAGATGTGAACACATTTTTTGGATTATTTGCCATCAGGTTTAAATATATTTTGCAAAGCTGCCCATTAGAAGTTACATTGACTCCCGACGGGACCATCAATCACCGACCACTGTAACTCATCCTGAGGTCAACAGGCGAGGCGACGAAGAGGTCAGTGAGCGCGCCACATATAGCCGACGAGATGACATAACTGAGGCGCTGAAGCTTCAACCTCCGCAGGCTATTTAAAATTCAAATTTTAGATTAAACGTGTACATTTCTTCTCCATTTTGGATATCATGATACGTCATCACCCACTACATCATTATATCCACATTTCTGATGATTATGGATCAAAAATGTCATTGTGCTCATATTTTGTACCAATAGTCATCTCTACACTATTGTCACAATATCCATATCGAGGTATTTGGTCAAAAATATTGTGATATTTGATTTAGGACTGGGTGACAGGAGGTTTTAAATTATCGAGATGCATATTGTCTATTTAGCGCTAAAGATAGCACAGTATTTTTGAAGGCCATATGTCGTAGCCTAAAATTACTTGTTAAGGAACCATAACACAAAGTGCAGGACTTGGTCTTGATCTTGGACATAAATACAAAAGGAATTTCAGGTCAGTGTCCAGTTTCATGAATAAATAAACACTGTTCGGACCTGTATTTCTGAAAACAAAGCTTTTCCTATTTGTTTTGTTTTCTGTACACATATTCAGAAACGCCGTTTTCAGTGTTTATGTGCAGACAGGACGGGTTTTTTTTGGCTTGTCACCTGGCCACCTGTTGCTTTGGGGTCTGCCTTTGCATTTTTCATAGTGTTGGTATGGACGGGAATTTCTTTGAAACAGGAGAAGTAAAAAAAAACGTGTTTTTAAAAATACCCACGTACGTGTGGACAAGGTCTTATTCATCTCTGTTCTCCTTTACATGACTGTGTGTAATAAATGACAGGAAGCTCGACTCTACACAACAGTGGTTACATATTTATGTTTTTGTTTGACAAATGCTTTCAACAGTTGAGAAAATCAGAGAACGCGACACGAGAACGCAAAAACACAAGAAGGAAAGAGAGCAAGAGACAAGACGAAGCCCAGAAAACATAAAAGACAAATAAAATGATGAGAAACGACAGGACCATGACAAAACCAAACATCGCTCAAGAAATTGAGACAGAATCTTTCTATCTGGACAGTTTAGTCAAGTGAATTTTATTAATATAACCCAGAATCACATTCACATTGTCGCAGTGAGCTTTACAATCTGCACAGTGAGCACTCTCATGTCACAGAGTGCAAACAGGAATTTTCCACACAGGTCTTGACTTGGAACTTGACTTTAGTCTTGTTGGATTTGACTTTGGACTTGAGTCTATAGAAACTGTTAGTCTGACCTTTGCACCCTCTTATTTTTTAAGAATCTAGATGTCTTCTTCTCTAATATACAAGGGGGGAAAAATCACATGTTCACAAAAGAATAAGATGACTTGAAGAAGTCTAAATTGTGACTCTGGTGTCTGAGGAGCGTCGCTGGTGCAAAACCAGGAGCTCTGTATACAAACATGAGAAGACGTTGCTAATTTTAGGAGCACATTATATGGCGGCGTGGGCGTGGGGGTGGACGCATGGACTCTCATGTCCTGCTGGAATCTGCAGCCTGAAGCTCGGTTGCTTCTGTTCGTCCTGAGACAGCAGACGCCTCCTTCCCTGCCCCAGCCCCCCTCCCTCCCTCCCTCACTCACTCACTCACTCACTCACTCACTCTCTCCTAAGTCAGTGTCCCGAGCAGGTGATCTGTGAATCTGAGCACCGCCCCGTGAAAAAGATCTCTGCTGATCACTTGAACGCTGGCAGAGACGTGTTGAACACTCAGCTTGACAGATTTAGCAGCAGCTGGAGAAACAGTGTCCCAAACGGGCACCGTAAGTGTTACTCTCCACCTCAGGACGCCAGCACAGCTCTGTGAGGTGGCCACAAACAGCAAAAAAAATGGAGATTTCTGCTGAGGATGATGGTCGCAGCTCATCACCAGGCTTTGAGTTAAAGGCCGCTCACCAGGCGGTCAGGGATCGCTGGAAAGAGACGGATGACACCATGTGTCGCCACAGCATGTCCTTCCACCTGCACCACACGCTGAGGAGCGAGTTCTTCGCCAGCTACCTGTACCTGGTGGAGAAGATTCCTCTGGGTAAGAAGAAGGGCCACACACGGGTCCAACCCCCACACCAGTGTCACAGTCAAGAGGTCAGGATTTACAACCTTTTCTTGACCCTTGACTCCATTAAGAGCCGGGCAAAGCTGACGACGCATGCCGCTGGTTTTGCATGTTTTGGTTGAGTACAAATCACTTCACGCTGCTGCAGGGGGCTTTAAACACGCAGCCGAGCAAACTTCACACTCTTAATTAGTTTAGTTAAAGTCACACATTCATCATGAGGCAACGTAGGTGAAGGTGCACTTAGAAAACTACTGCATTACCCATAATCACGCAGCAGCGATTGAGAAAAATCAAAGCAGACCTGAAGAAAATACTTTTTAAATCTGTGCAACGGTGCATTTTACACTGGGAGTGACCATGATCTTTGGGATTTACTGCAACAGAAGTCACTGTAAAGCCACACAAAAAAAATCTGATATCATCGTACATTATAATAAAAAAAAGTCAAGTGTTTTTAAGTGCTACACGCTTGTTGTGCATGTATAGATGAAAACATATCTTAAAAAACTACATGAATGTATTTGGGATTCATTAGTTTGTTTTTGTTCTCCCTGTATGAAGAAGCAAGAGCAACTAATCTCTAACGTCTTAGCCTTAATGCAAACCTGAAACATGTTTCTAACTCTTTATTCTGAGTAGGGCAGCTTAATGTGCCTCGTATAGACGAGTCAGCAGCGGTTGTAACGTGGCAAGTGTCCGGCGTGTTAGCCAGCAGTTCTCTGGTATACAAAACAATCACAGGAATGTCTGGACACGTGGGATAATCACACAGATAACTGACCAATACGTTTTTAATAATATGTACTTAGCTGATTAGATGTCGTTATGGATTGGTCCTACAAACCTATTTATTCACAGGACCATGGGTAAACTATCATCAGTGTTGTTTAAATCAAATTGTTCTTGTTTTTTTTGCTGATATGTTTGAAAAGTTTTGAAAAAAATCAGTAGTTTGACGGCCCTTCAGGGGCCGCGGACCCCCTGTTGATCTCTGGGCATTAGGAGGTTTTCCTGCTGCACTGAAGCTCAGTTTGATCTGACCAAAGCTGACACATCGTAGTTAGATATTTGGGCTTTGTGTGAAGGCCTGCATGCATGTTAAATGTATGACCACATGGACTATTAATGTGGTCCATACTCCATGCTCCCTCTGCACATGCGAACATGCACACCTGCTGCTTGTGATTTGTAGAGTGAGAACAGCCCGATGGTAGCACCCTCACACACACACACACACACACACACACACACACACACACACACACACACACACACACACACACACACACACACACACACAAACATCTATAGTTAAACTACATGTGTCGCAGCAGCACAGACGCTACTGAAGGATCAAAGAAAATATCATAGAAATATTAGAGCATCCTCTGGCTCCTCTACGACTACACGGTGTGTTGCTACTTGTCACTTTGATCATGAAGGTGACAATACTCTGTAGTGTGTAGGCTACAATAATAACTGAGTATGTTTAGTTTATACTGTAGTTTCAAGTTTATTAAAATCAAAGTTGAAGGTGACAGAAGGGCAGAAAGAGAGAAATATTTCATATTTCATTCATATTTTTTCATCTTTATTGCTGAAACAAGTGCTACCCATGACAGAAATACATTCATCGGTGTAGGTGGAGAGAGCCCGAGTTTTGGATTAAGAGCAGCTGATTTGAGATGATCACTGCCCACGGTGTCTTTCGATCATCCAACCCGACCAGCCGGACCGGAAAGACAGTCGGAATAAGAGTCGTGCTTATTCAGCTTGGATTTAAGGCTGCTCCTGGCTATCGTCTGGTCGCAGAGACTGCTGTCCACATCTTTACAGAGACCTGTCTCCACCACAACATCCTGGATCAAACGGTTGCACACAACTCCGCGTTCTGAGCCGACAGAGCGCAGGACTACAGCTGGACGAGGAGAGGCGGACTCTGTGTTCACGTCACTGATGCTTGGTGCTCGTAGTGGATGAACAGCAATAACCTGACGTCAGACTTTTAATATAAAGATGCCGACCAGATTATCATCTCCATCTTGTTGCTGCTGTTTATGTACACATTTTTCTTCTTCT
Source organism: Pagrus major (assembly GCF_040436345.1). Classification (NCBI taxonomy): domain Eukaryota; kingdom Metazoa; phylum Chordata; class Actinopteri; order Spariformes; family Sparidae; genus Pagrus; species Pagrus major. Next base: position 2,446,224 of record NC_133225.1, on the reverse strand, counting down.
AAGTTTTTTATATAAAGACAACAACAGAACAACAGAATAGTGCAAAAGACAACAAACAAATCTAATTACATGTTCGAAAAGGAGTGTGAATTCATATAATCCCACCCCCTCTCCATTAATCTTTAGCTAATAATTCAGCATAGGCTTCCTCATTTAATCAGAATTTATGGATACATAAATAATAAATATGTTATATATACAAAGGTATATACATAAACATATACAAGTACAAATATAATACATAACCATCGTTTATAATCAAATGTCCTGCAAAATATAACTTAATTATCAAACATTTATCTTTTGTATTATAACTTATATATTGATTTCTTTCGTCTTCTATAATATAATATGTACAACTCCCATAATTAATAATATATGTTATAATAATTTAAGTCAGTATGTTTTCTCCAGCACCCACTTACCCCCCATCATACACATCTACACACAAACATACCCACATTCCTCTCAGCAAACAAAAATAAACAACGAACAACCAATAATTAATGGGAGAGGATCTCAAATAAGTAACAGTGGAGCTGAAATGGTTAATTTTATCATATTAAAATCCAAATATTTAAGAAGCTTACTTCCAGCGTCCAAGTATTTATCTTCTCAGGTCGAAAATGTAGGATTAGTTTCATAAACTGCATCTTGTTTCATAGAAAATGACTTACAGAAATCCTTAAAGTGAAAATACATTGAGAACCAAAAGCTACTGGAATAAAAGATCTATATCACATCAAATATAATGTAAGAATCCGTCGTACTTTATGTTTATTTCTCACCGTGTAATGCACCGTAAACGCACCACGAGAGATAGATATTTCTGCCATTTGCTTGACAGTGAATTAACAATTTACAGTCTCCTGACCGTGAAGGCCACACTTCATCACAGAAGGTGTTAAGACTGAGTCAAACCTAATCCTCCTCAGGACGGGCACCTGTCCATCATTAGAGCACGGGCTGCAGAAACAGGAGATCCTGACCCGCCAGTCGTTCTGGCTCAAAGATGCCTTATTTTCTTACCACTAACTTGATACGAGGCCCATTAATGGCATGGCACGTCAGGCACGACAGAACTAACTCATGTCAGTCGGTGCTATACATGACAGTCAGAGGGCTTCAGTCGGATTATTTACAGCTTTAAAAGGAATCGATGAAATCTATTTTTTGACTTTTTTTATGTCTTAATACAGTAAATGTTGAAGGACGGAGTTTACCTAAAATAAATATACTGTACGCTGGATATCTAGATTTAAATTTAGACATAAGATACGGAAATAAACATTCACCTTCCGGCCCTACTGTTTAATCAGATGTCTTATTTTGTTACATCGAAGGTGGAAGGTTGACTTCTAATGAGCTGGTCCACTTTGAAGGTGTGAGATAGAAGAATATGGCGTCTCTGGATTGACACTTCCTTGGCAGACGTGTTCGTTGTCCCGCTGTCTCCCCCCTCGTCTTGGTCTTGCTCGATGCTTCTATACTTACCCGTCCTCTGAAAGCCTCCCTGAGGAGTCGCATGACATGTAACTGCCAGCTTTAGATGCTCCAATGACAAAACCCTCAAACATTTCCCGACCAAGTGAGCGCTCGTCGGTGGAGTCGTGGCATGATTCGTCCGTTTCGACATCTTTAGCGTGACTTCCGGTTGCTGAACGATTCAGTCCCTTTCTTGACTCTGTGCCTCGTCCTGATGTTTCGGGTCCAGCTGGAAATGAATCCCGCCCTCTTAATGTTTCACTGTGGTGTCATGAATTCTGTCACTGGACATCCTTCACAAGAGGACAGACATTTCCCCACCATGACCCCCTGCACCTCCACCTCCACCCCCTCCACACCGGGAACATGTCATCTAAGCCTTTGGAAATGTTGCATTCATTCTCAGGATTTATTTCAGCTCAGCAGAACTGAAGCAGTGAGAGGTTGGGATGGTTGAAGAAGCCAGGTGTTAAGTTTCTTAATGTCACAGTATGTCATTGACATCGTGTCATAAAAGACATTGTAGTACGACACATAACTGAACACTGTGACCTGACCTGTTGTGATTACAGAAGCGTCGTCTCAGTTTCGCAGTAATGTCGACTTCTTGCTACTTGGTAACCTAAAAACTCTGTAAATGCAAACAGTGGAGATGATTCAACCAGCAGCATGTTGTCTTATATCATGTAACAGCTGAGCAGGGTGTAAGAGTAGTGCAGCACGTCCTTATTTATAGTCTTCTGGTAATCAAATTATCATTCTACATCTCCTGTGAGATTGTAAACAGTGTTCCAGACCAGTATCATGTCGGATCTATTGTTGGAAACAACCTTTTACTGATTACCTCCCTAAAACAGCAAACACTAATACATCATTGCATATGTAATCATCCTTAAAGAAGTCTTTTGCCTTTCCTTTATTGTGTTATGAAGCATTTTTGTGCATGTAAAAGGTCTGCAAAGTGAAAAAGTCCACACCAAAGGGAGTTACTCTCTCCCACAGAAAACACTCGTGCACTGCCTGAAACGCCTGGTTTGGAGTCGAGCCTTTACTTCCGTAACTTATGTGCGTCACCATGTAACAGGCGTTATATAAATATATATATTTATATATTTATCATAAGGTATATACACTCCAGTCTGTCGCAGACACAGTTACTACTGCTGTAGAGGCGTTATTTTAGATCACACTACTTTGCTCTGCATGACCTGCCCTACTCTGCCTCTGATTGGCTACATCCTTAACATCCTGTTAAGTAACGCGCATGTGCAGCTCTCACCAAAGATTGAACAGAGGCAAGATGTCTCACTCTGAAGCTTAAACGGATCATTGAAGGGACAGTGTGAAGAGGGATGCTGCAGCAACGCACCACATGAGAAAACTAATGTGTTTTTTTGAAAATTGAAGTATGTAAATCTATTCTACCAGGACCCCCAAATAAAAGTATGAACCTGGAAATTAGCAGAATATGACCTCTTTAAAGATTGTTTTGTTTTTTGTTTTCTGATATATGTCAGTCTGTGAGTCTTTTTCTTCTCATGTTATAATACTCAAAAATTGGAGTCATAAATCCTTGAGAGGTTTGTGCCCACTTGCATCTTCGAGCGATGCAGTCACACCACCTCTAAAAATTGTCTGTAGACACATTATCAATGTCTATCAGTGGGGTTATCTTCTCGGGCTTTGACTTTCTGGAAGTCTAACTCGCATTGCATCAGGCCACTCGAAGTTACAGGATAACATTTGGAAAAAGTCTGGAAGAGCCACACGATTAAATAATCTTATGCCCGTTTAAGTTAGCCTGCACATGTGAAAAAGTTGTTTAAAGCCTTTGTAAGATGATCAGGTTTGAAAAAGAATATTTAAAAAGTCTGATGTTGTAGTGGCAGAAAGAAGTGAGCTGACCAGACCTCTGTAGCTCGCTGCTCATCTCTGCCAGAGGCTCCAGGCTACATTAGCCGCTAGCACTTAGCATAACACATATCAGTCTCCCTTCCAACTGTGAGTGGTCCAGTTGCATTGTGGGTTTTGCAAAGGAGAAGAATACTTTGACCAACTGTCAGTAAATAGATTAAATGATCCACGATGACCACGCCTGTCTTCATCCTGCCTCTGTTGTCTTTCTGTCCGTCTGTGTCCGAACAGTGAAACTGTTTCCGGTCACCTGTGAGTACATCAAAGGAGAGAAACAGTTCTACTACAGGGCTCAGCAGTTCTACGAGGACGTCCCGGCCTCAGAGGAGGGCATGATGGGAGATTATGTGGACATATCCAACGATGATCTGGAGGGTTCCCGGCAGTTTCTGAAGAGGTTTGTGGTGAGTGTCCAGATATGAACTCACATTAACTTCAACAGCAGATCATGAAAAGCTCAATCAGATCTGTGAAACTCCTCTGAAAGGCCGTTTCTCCGTCTCCATCCTCTGCTGTGGCGTCTGTCAACGAGTACATCGATTTACGGTGTTGCTGTAATCTCTGAATATACACGTCAGGATCTATTCTGGGTGAGGAATTTATCGTCCCGACTGTACAAACAGAATTCCAGCGTGTTTCGCGTGGGAGGAGGCGTCAGTGCAGTTTTTCTAATAGTAGCTCAGACGTGATGCCAGCCCCATAAACACCCATACAGAACAAGCTGAGCCAACAGCTGTTAATCAGTTTGTACTGTGGTCATTTTTTACTGCCACTAATTAGTTCACAGAGGAGGAGGAGGAGGAGATATTCTGAGTCTTTTGTCGAGAAATATATAGAGTATGATAAAATACAAGGGGGTTTTCTAATTGATTTGAAGTGATGGGTCTGAAAGGACACGTTTGAAAATGTGGGTACCTGTTCTTGGCACATAACGCCACATAAAATAGTTTTTGTGCTTCTGTTGTTCTATCTAAAGATAAATTCACCCAAAAATGAAAACTCAGTCATACCGAATAAAAGTCAGGCGAAGTTGCGTCGTCCATAAAACATTTCTGGAGCTTCACAGCAAAACTGAAGAAGCTGGGGATTTATATTGAAACGTAAAAAACAAGCGAATAATAATAATGTAATGTAGTGTAATCCAAGTCTCCAGAATCTCTTAGATCCCAAATTGAAGATGTTATTTACACCCTCGACATGCAGCCGAGCTCGTGCACCCACTTCAAACAGAGTGCATGCTAACATTTTTAGCTTAGCAGCTACAGTGAAGCTTTCAGATTTTAAAGAAGGGCGTAAATAACTTCAGGCTTCAGCAGACGAGCTGTGTGAAGACATTTGATGTTTTTTTGGTTGTTTCTCCATTTTAAATCAAGTCTCCAGCTGCTTCAGGTGTTTAGCAGAATGCTGCAACTCTGTTTTACTGTGAAGCTCCAGAAATGTTTTGTGGACTACGAGACTTCACCTGACTTTCGTCAGCATGGAGGGAGGAGATGATGACTGGATTTTCACATTTGGGTGAACTGTTCCTTTAAATCTTCCTACACTCACATGTCTCAGTGTTTTTTGTATGTGTGCACGCGTCTCTTTGTCAGCTCCAGTATGTCAGAGTGGACTGGAAGGCTTTTTTTAGATGCTCAGAGTCCAAGTGCTAATTCAGGAGACCGGGTTTGGCCCAGAGACCGGGTTATTTAGAGGATCAGTTTAACAGGAGCTCTAATTATAATCTGCTGAGATTGGACGCTTTAAAGGAGCCTCAGAGGGCTAAGTGGCTACTTTTGCACGGGTGCTAATGTAAACACAACATGCCCTGATTTAACACAGCTCAGCTGTGGTTCAGTGTTCATGCTGGCTAATACTATACAGTTCAGTGACTATGTATGAAACCATTACAACTAATATAAGTTTCCCTGAGTTATCATTGCAGAAGCATTTATTATTTTTATTGTTCATTAATCTGTTCATTTTGGATTCATCAGTTGGTTTATAAAATGTCAAAAAATAGACCAATGAATACTTTCAGCTCTTTGCAGGATAAAACAAATTATAAACCCGAGGCCTTCCAGGGGACTGCAGATGTAAACTAGCTCTAAGATAACTCTGGTACAAGGCATCAAATGGCAACACTTAATATTGTACATGGTCGCTCTACAAATAAAATAAATAAAGTAAATAAATAAATATAACTCCAATAAGTACAAAGCTAAAAGATTTATAGTTTGACATTTCTTTTCATCATCATCATTAGAAGGGCAATGTGTGAGATTTGGCCAGAATTTTAGATTAAAACATTAAAAAAAAATTAACATTATCAACAGGATGTGAAGAAATGTCTCTTTGGAGCGAGCATGAACTGCATTCAGTGCTTTAAATATTCTTCTGTTTCAATTTGCGGTCTTGCTTTTGTTTTGTGCTTTCTCAGAAACTCACTTTTTTCTTCTCACTCTAATGTAAAGACCCTGAACGACTGAAGGATCAAAAACGTTTCTCTTTCCTTCACCAACTCAGCTACAAATCATCCTCTCCAACAGTCTCCTCCCTGGCTGTGAACAGCTCCTGTTTAAACCTGACGTCTCCATTAAAAACTGGTGTGGTAGGAAAAGATTTAGAATACATCCAGATTAAACTGAGCTACATACGCACGGAGCAATATGGCAGTAATTCACTGAGACCAGGAAGCCTCCTGTAACAAGCACAGAGCTCCTCGGGGCCCCATCTTTCATACACACACCGGGGCCCCTGATGCCGAGGGGTTGGAGTGAGGTCAGAATACCAAATGAAAAGGAAGAAAAACCAGCATGATTCAAGTGAGGTGACTTTTGTTCCCTCGCGGTGGAGTTCATAGTTTGGTTGCCCTGAGGAACTGAGGTCGACTTGTTTGTGCTGTCGGTGCTTTGAGGCGCGGCGGCCTGACATCTGGAAACGCAGAGAATAAAGAATAGACGCCTCTATGACTTATAGAAATGGTAATAACATGCTGCAGGGAAACTGACATTTAGTGTTCTGTGAAACATAAATACAGCTCTTCTTTTTATGGTTACCAACGATCTCAACCCTCGAGATAAACCTCTAAATAAGGTTGAATTTTGTGATATTTAAGAATAATTTCATCTATTCCTTCCTCCTGCAGGGTCCTGGTAAGGCCGGCACACACTGTGCCCTGGACTGTGGCTCCGGGATCGGCCGTGTCACCAAAGGCGTCCTCCTTCCTGTCTTTGAGAAAATGGAGATGGCGGACATGATGGAGCACTTCCTGCTCCATGCACACGAGGAGTACCTCGGCGACGACGCCGACCGTATCGAGACCTACTACTGCTACAACCTGCAGGAGTTCACACCTCCGAAGAACAAGTACGACGTCATCTGGATGCAGTGGGTGGCATGTAAGTATGAGAGAGAGAGTCTGTTAATGACGGAGATTAGGTGTAATGAGAGCAGTGAATCATCACGTCTTGTGTGATTATATCCAGACCTGCAGAGCGGTGCCATGTTGAGTTAATGAAGAGAGATTCTCACGTCACTTTGCCTCCTTATTTCAAAATGGAGCGAAACCTGATTACTTTTTATATGTTGTTGCTGGTAAGTTTGTGTGTGGAAAAGGTTGTTAAGCAGCTGAAACACTTTTCCACTGGTCAAAAATCCCACTTAAACCCACTAAGATCAGGCTTTTGTGTGCAATGTGAATGTGTACCCTCGGCATGTACACCCGGGTCAGATGACTCTGCAGTAGACACAGGTTTTTATCACCAATTCTGCCGAGCTAAGTGATGACGCGTTATCAACATCCGGTGGTGGCGCGTGAGTAAGGAAGGAGTTTGGGATGTGGTTTATTCAAGGACGTTTCATGCTGGAGGTGGAGCCCCGTTCATTCCTATGGAAGCTGCTCAGTGGTGTTTTGAAGCCACAGTATGAAACATACCTGGATCACCGAACGGGCCGGCTAACCTCTGGTTTAGCGCCCGACTAACTTGAATGGGGATAAAATAATTTAATCGTGCGGCTTTTCTACACTTTCCAAATGTTATCAGACGTTTCACTCTCGTTTCTGACAGTGAAACGAGTCATTTCTCGGGGGTTTTGACGCTCAAAAGAATTTATCCACCGTTTTACAGACGCTTCTGAAGCGATGTTACCAGAGTTTTGTCTCTTCATTCCTCCTCCGTCTCTCTCTTCAGGCCACCTCACAGACAAAGACCTGCTGAACTTCCTGTTTCGCTGTAAGAAGAGTCTGCGTCCAAACGGCGTCATCATAATAAAGGACAATATGGCGCGGCAGGGCTGCAAGCTGGACCCCATCGACAGCAGCATCAGCCGCCACCTGGACATCATGAAGTGCATCATCGCCAAGGCCGGCCTGGAGGTCCTGGCTGTGGAGAAGCAGGATGGCTTCCCCGAGATCATCATGCCTGTCTGGATGATCGCCATGAAATAGAAGTGACATTATCACAGAGTCTGAGGGAAATCCAACCTAAAGCTGAATTCACATGTTATCCCACTTTTGTTTAAATCTTTAGATTTGTGACAACACAGCAAGAAATCTTCATGATGTCATCAGGAGATAAATCCTGCGGACGGCGTGATGGCACCCGGGGCGATTTTATGGAGACGGCAAATGAAATAAAGGTTTAACATGGGCATTAAACTTTTACAGAAGCACCCGCAACGTCCACAACGTCGGACTGTAATTTATTGTCGGACGACCACCTCCGGGTTCTTCATGCTGATGACATTACAGATCGACCCTCAGTTCTCTGGAGCACGAGATCATTGGAATAACATGTGGATTCAGATTTACTGTTTGGTTTCTCCTCTCAGTGAATGATTTGTGTGTGTTTCTGACTAAATCCAACAGCACAAGTACAACATATCAACAACAATAATGTCTCATGTTAGATTTGATTTAAAGACTTTATTGCCTTTTAATATGATTAACATGTGATCTGGATCTGGATGCAACCTGCCACAACCCGAGAACCGAGGGTCACAGAGAAATGTGAGGACTGCAGACAATTTCTAGCAGAACACCAGTCTTCTGGGCCGAGCCGGACCGTGGCGGACAGGAAGTGGAACACCAATGCAGCGACAACCCGGCTGCCAGAATAAAATATTCACATTGCATGTTTCTGCAAATCCACACATATGTTGAATCTTTATGTTTTCATACGTACCATATCAACATTTCTACATGATACATTCAGATGATGGATACGAGCAGACGGGTTAGTGTTGGCGTGAGACTACAGTTTGACGCCACTCCAGGTGGTTTCAGTGTGAGTTAGGACATTTTCCAGCCGTGTTTGTGGCGACAAAACCTGGTACTTCAAGCCAAAACATGATCTTTTTTCCGGTCCCTAACCAAGTGGTTTTTGTGCCTAAACTTAACCACACCAAAACCACCCAGCATGACACAGACATACAGGCTGCAGGCACCAAAAATGGTCATTGCTCTGTGTATGGGCTTCATGATCAAAAGTGAAGGAGCAGAATTGACAAGCGGAGAAATGAGCTTCCTCGCAACCAGACTGGGACAAATTTTCTTCAGAATACGGCCACAGATTGTTTTTTTACGTTAAACTTCCTCCAGATGTGGTCTCTGACTGTCTTCCAGTTCATTTACATCTGCATTAACTCGACACTGAACATTTCCCTGATCCAGATACAGATCACATGTTAACACCAGGTGGAGACGCGGTCTTCATGTCACCTTTACAGCGCGTAGGTCTCAGGTTCACTTTTTATTGCAGTAGATACGATGTTCATTCAGTGTCGGTCGGGTGTAAATATTAATTTAGCTTTTATGTAAGTATGTGTTTTATACTTTTGCTTGTAACATTGCATTAATAGATACAGTTTTTATATTGATTTCTTCTGTGCATTTCTTTCTGTGTGTTGTTAAAGTTGCTTTAGTTGCTTTAAATTCAACTTTCAAGACCTTTGCGATACGTTTCAGAGCATTTGACTGTATATTCCAGCTGAAGAGGTTTAGCTGCATCGTTTTTCAAAAATTAAAAAAATACCAGACTCAGGCAGCATGTGGTTGTAGTTTAATGATTTCTGAATGCTCTTTTTTTATGTTTAATGTTTTCATCTCCTGGTCAGAACAAAGGCTAACAGGATTAGAGATGGATAATCACCGTTCGCTATTATAATCAAGGCTGGAACATAAATGATGAGCAATTTCTTTATATATTCCTACAGTACACAGTCCACACCCTTCACAGTGACGGTGCTGCAATCTTCCCGAGTGGGCTCAAATCGTTATGGTAATTCTCCTAAGTATTATTACTGTTATTATTATTTTTTACAGACTAACAGCAGAAGCAGCACATTGTTTTGGGGCTAATGACTTTCAGATGGGCCCCTGAGGTGGATGGTGGAGGCTGATTATTTCCTGGTTTTGACAGACAGTGCCTGCTTTCATATCTGCCCTGGCTTCATTTCAAGCCTGTCAGATGTTGTCTGCATAAAACACATCCAGGAGTCGCCTCAAATATTCACCATTTGCGTGCGTAAGCGCTCGACGGGAGTGGTGCGGAGTTGTTCCTCCCTGAGCTTTTTTATGAAAGGATAGTTTGTCAATGAGCAGACTGGCACTGAGAAAGTACAAAATCATCAAAGCGTTGAAGGCGCGATGGCGTGAGATGATCTCCACGCCGTGTTTCTCTCGTCAGAATGACTCTTTTGAGATGCGAATATACCAAACACATTTTTCCACATCCCGTATGAATTAAAGATCAAAATGCCCCAAAGTTAAACTTGTAGGTATTTTTTTCTCTCCCCTCAGCAAATAGCAGCCAAATGTGCTGTCACCTTTTCAGGAGTGGTTAGCGTCGCTGACAGTCAAGGCTATCATTTCTAATACTTCTCAATGTCTTCTGCAGCCGCTCGCCAGCGGTTTGAATATATTAGCCGGAGTAACACTAATTTGTCCAGTCACGTCAGCAGAGCAGAACTTTGGGCCTGGTTCCAGACGGAGCGTATCTCAGACAGCTCAGAGACAGGAGGAAGACGGAGACCACAGGGGGGTGTAGTGACCGACACTATATCCAGGAGGGGAGTCATCACCTGGGAACAGCTAGACTCAAAGTCAGAGCTCCAACTGCTGAAGGAAATCAATACTTCTTTCAGTTTGATTGGATTCCTCTGATCGATCTCTCACGCGCTCCGTAGGCTACGCCAACTCATCAGTTTAAAATGGCGGCGCCCACCTGTCACATTGTTTGTTTGCAACAACAAAAGCCCTGCCTCACCTGAAGCTTACATGCCATTTCAGTTTTCGTTTTTCATGATGTTATTTCAAAGTGTTCACATCTCATTCATCTAAAATGCATGTTTGACGCTCTAATATCTCATTAGTAACAATACTTTCATTAACGCTGCACTCAATAATAATAATTAAAAAATAATTATTTCCCTACAACACCAACTTTATGTATGATAATCATAATTAATAACCCCATCTAATTCTATAAGGCAACATATATGTTATTATACATAAAAGTAATGCATATTTAATGCATTACTTTTATGTTTAATACTTGAAAAATTGCATTGACTTATTTTAAAAGACTAAGTCATTTAATGAGATATCAGAGATGCAACACAGTATAAAATCAGCACAGCAGAATGTCAGATAGGTATTTAAACATTACAGTTGCAGCTAAAAATGCCCACAGATAAACAAATTTGCCTGATTTCACGTATCTCCACAGTGCAAACCAGTTGTCTACCTGGAGATGACTATTCATTTGATACTTTCTCAGTGCTAAATTGGACTTATTGACGATTATTTAACATCATGAATGTGCAGTTAAAACAAAAAACAGCTAAAAACCAAACAGTCAACTAGCCTACACAGCTAGCTAATGCAAATCCTGTTATAGGCTAGCTAGCTAGCCACAGATAGCCTCAACTGAAGGCCCTCCCACATAAGAGAAGTTGAAGTTGTCTTCTGCTGAGAAGCTAAACCAAACATTAGCTTAGCAAAGTAGCAGAACTGCCAGTTTTTGACTCTAATTTACAATTTGGTGATAGAAAGCAGCTTTTAAATCACTTATTAAATGTATTAATGTCAAGGTAGGCCTAATTATTATTATCAAAACAAATAGGAGTGTTTTCCGTTCGATATTCCTATAAGTTTTACTAAAAAGTTACTTGAATGCAGATTGCCATAACATACACCTATCACATTATTACTTTATTTGAAGAGAGACTTGGTTTTCTATCTGTTAAACACGGAGGACATCATCAAGATAAAATGGGAATATACAGTTGTGGACGCTTTACATCTTCATACTTTCATTCAGAACTTGAACTAGAAAATTAACTCACCTTAATGGACCTTTCCTCCATTGCCACCCTCTGGACCAACTTTGTCAAGCCCCATTACAAGTAAAACAACAGAGAAGGTTTTCAGTTCTTTTCATTTCCATTGTGGGATGTGATGAACACTGCAGCCTCTAGGGGGTGCTAACAGTGCTTCAGCTGTTTAGTCTTTACTCTTGTTGTAAAAATGCAATGGTCACACTACAGCTTCCAGCCTCCTGAAGACAGTAAACACCCCCAGGAAGCAGCAGAGGGGTCATTTTCCAGAGCAGAGCCACCGGCTCAGACAGCCGGAGCTTTCATCGTGAACAGACTGAGTCTTTGTGGAATCGGCAGCAGAGAGAAACCTCAGTCAGCCGCTGGAGCCGGGATGGTTTCAACGAGACAGCGAAGCCTAACCTCCACTCCCTGGGAGAATCCATACCAGAGGAATGTGCCTCCTCTTCATCTCCAGTTCTCATAGTAAATCATGTCACAGAAAAAGAAAAAAAACCTTGATGATTTTTGGGTTGCTCGTTCGTTGGCTGCCCATTCAGGGTTTTTTACTCTCCCAGCATGTCGTCGAGGGTCTGAGGGTGGGATTTTTTGCCACACTCAGCTCTCCTCAGCTCAGAGAGCAGGGATTAGTTACACAGACTTTTTATAGGCCCAGCCCTGAACATGTAATATTTCACCCAGCGATGTGGGTTTGGAGCTTGGATCAGGTGCTGCTGACTGTAAGGGTTTAATCTGTGAGCCAAAACATAAGATGACAAATGATGACTGCCTCAGAGCACGTACAGCAGGTCCTGCCTTCAGCTTCGTACGCACGAAGATTTCTAGAGCTGTTTTCATCTGAAAGTAAACTCTGCAATACCAAAAGGAGGAATCATTTGTCTTCCCAAAAATGACCTTCCTGCCTGCTGAGCAGTGTTTGATGGAAAGCATTGCTCACATAAAACACAAAAAGAATTTCTTCCCATCTGGAGCTGGCGCAAAAGGCGTGTGTGTGTTTGTGTGTGTGTGTGTGTGTTTGTGTGTGTGTGTTTGTGAGTGATTCAGGGAGCAATGCAGGGCCAGTGTTTTCCTGGGTATAAGTGCTGAGGCCGACACTGAGGCCGACACGCTCTAACAGACTGGTGTAACAATATATTATATATTTCACAACACAACAACAACTTTTGTAAACAACAACAATTGTGTTGTTGGAATTGCTAATGTTTGTTTCATTGAATAAAGGGCAATAGCGTGAAATTAAAGTGACATTTCCTTTGATTTCACGTTCCTTCATTCTTGTTTCCCCCCCGACTCTTCCTCTTTCCATTTCTCTGGTAATAGCAGTGTGAGCCGCTGAAAACATTTCTATGTGTCGTTACATTTCCAAGCTACGTGACAACCTGCTCTCATCATCCTGCGTACAAATAACCAGCCCATTCACCAGATTAAAATACGAACCATAATGACATTTGTTATGAGCTGACTTGGGGAAGTTGGGAGATGGAAGGGATGGTGGTGGCGTTACACCAATGTGTGGGAAGGCTGTTATGCTGCACTTTGAAATTGCGTGTTGACCTTTGTAAGCGTGATATTTTTAAGGAGTCATCGGGACAATTTCTAACCATGTTTGTGATGACAGAACCAAGTGGTTTTTAAGCCTTACATAAGCAGACCATAAGCACAACTTCTCACAACAAAAGACTGAAAATTGACCCTAAAGAAACGTTAAGTTGTAACATTAAAACATGTCACATTTTAACATATCTGTGGTTTGCAGAAATGTACATTGTCAACATTTATTCTGATGATTGTGCAGAAATAACAGACTTCACACTCTCACTTCTGTAGACAAAGGCTCCAGGGGATCCTTGTTCATCATCAACAGTCGCACTTTGGTCACTCCTGTTTATCAACCTGACTGCAGCAGTGATCCTGTTCTGTAATGTTGACTGCCGACTGGAGCTGGAGGGGAAATGTACTTTGTGAACGTAACGTAACAGAGAGGAAGAGAAGAGGGAGAACCAGAGTCTCTGCTGAGTGCTGAGTTCAGTCAGAGGTTGACTGATTGTCAGACAAACATCCTCAGTGCTTGCTGTTGGTCACTAGTTTAAGTAACCTGGCTGTTGTCATGTGGTCAAACTTACACAAGTAATGTCACATTTAGTCTCCTTTTAAAGTTACAGCAACAGGTGACTAAAGATGACCAGACTTCTGTGGGTTGGTTGGAAACGTTTGAGATGTAGAAACACAACGTAACAAAATATGTAACAATCGTGTAAAATCCAACCCCAAACTTCACCTGACTTGGACTTTCTCGCTCTTTAAACTATGTCACCTGACATTATATATGCAAGGTATTTAGATTAATCTGTTCTCCAAAGAAATAAATGGGCAAAATTGGACCTCTGCATATTTTTCCCGCACACAACTTTAAGTCTAAAGTCGTGTTATTTACGTGGATTGACACAAATGAGCTGAGCCAGAAGAGTGGAGGCTGTTACAGCAGCACATTAATGCCCACGGAGTTACAATCATATGTTAAACTATCACACATGAGTGGAGTGCTCGGGTGTCCACATACTTTTGGCAATGTGGCATTTCCTATAAACCTCCTATAAACAATTAAGTTTTGCCAACAAACAACATGCAGGTCTGAGCAACATCCAGCATATCACAGCTGGAAACAAACAGCACAGACGATGGCATCCGTGTGTGTGTGTGTGTGTGTGTGGTAAGTGCAAGTGTATACATTAATTCAGTGTAATTTGGAACAACAAACACCTCATTTCATTGCTCTGAGTGAGGTTTGAGAGCAGAGCCACCCAATTAGATTTACCCACAATTCATGCCGCCGCCGCCGCCGCCGCCCCCCCTCTCTCAGTGTTGCCGTGGTAGCGTGTTGTCTGACAACATGTGGAGCCGCTCTCGGGGCCCGGCGCTCTCGGTGCCCTTGGAAGCTCCGTCCCTCATGCTGGTTTCAATTCCATAACCTTTCAGATCACGGCGTAATGAGTCGAAATGGCTCGCACATGCACATTATGCCCCGACGAATCATTTTTCCACCGAGCCAATTTACTCCCATGATTAAATCTTTTTTTCCTACGTGAGTCAGAGCAGAGAGCCAGGCGAGGCCGAGGTTTGGAGCGTGTTGTGTGTCTTCGGGGAGTCAAGTGTGTGCGTGGAGTCAAGTGTGTGTGTCTGTGTGTGTGTGTGTGCTGGGCATCAGAGGTGGAAAGTAACTCAGTACATTTACTCAAATTCTGTAGCTAATTGCAGTTTTGAGGATCTGGTACTTTACTTAAATATTTTCACATTTTCTTTTACATTTCAGATGGAAATATTGCACCTTTTTTCTCACAGTAAAGTGTTTTTCCTTACTTCTTTCCTCCCTTTTGTCCTTTCTTGACATCACTCCTTATCATTCCTTCCGTCCCTTTCTTATTAATTTTACTCTTTTTGTCTTTTCCCTTTCTTGCCTCTTCACTATTTTCCTTCCTCAACTGATTTGAGCACAAAAAAATCCCCCAAGCGGCAGATAGGATTACACACAACACAATACAATAATATAAAATACTTTTATATTTGATATTTGCAAGAGCAGTGGTCAAACCATTAGCACTTTGCTAATAAGACCGCAGCGTTAGCGCACCAGATGGGCTTTTGCACTGGCACTTTTTGGCCCAGTCCTACCATGGTGCGTTGATTTGCATTTCAGTTACCAGTGTAAATCTGCCAGGTTGTGCCCCAAGAGAGGCGTCATCGTCATCATCATCGTCATCGTCATCATGCACGGACGAATGTTAGCGTCCTTTTTCTTTTCCTATAGGTCCATTTTGTCATCCTGTCTGTTTTTCAAACAATAAGCAGTAGATGCCACGCAAAATCAAAGTGCGATAGTGAACGACAGTAAAAAGGGGGCTGCTTTAAAACGTCAACTCAAGATGAGCGTGTCACTGGTTAAAGACACACCTTCAAGTGAGAAAGCAAGTCCCTGTTGCGCTGGACTGACACGTCGAGTCAAACCGAGTCCCCACATCCAACACGTGTTAGGAAAAGGGCTCCTGGGACCCTGCTACAGAGGGGTCCAACAAAAATAACCTAGCACTTTTCCCGAAATGCGTGAAGAGTGAGCTTGTCAGGATGCAACGATGGAAAAACAAACAACAACATGCAAATGTGCATTCCTGACTGTTTCACCTGCGATGTGTCTTGATGGAAGATAAAGTAATTAAACCTGTGATAACTTCCAAAGTAGTAAAGTCAATTTTCAGAGTTTTATAATTCTTTCTCAAGTGTTTTGGCATCTGATAAACCTTCAAACTCACGGATATGCTACTCAACATGGACTTCCTGGATCAAATTTCATGCGACTGGTACCTGAAACACGTGCCCCCACCCTGTGTACATTTCTATGCGGTATTTTTAAGTCTGAACACTCGGCCACGCTTCTTTACTTTTATTCATGAGTTAATTTTGCAGAATGTTTCTTACAATTGAGATTACAAGTACCTTTCAAGCATAAAAAACGTGTGTGTGTGTGTGCGTGCATGTGTGTATGTATGCCAAAGTGTGTGTGTGTGTTTGGCCTGTGTGTGAGTGTGATGTGATGTATTCATGAGAAGGAGGGCAGAGAAACAGGCCCCGCTGCTGGAGCCATTAGCTGCTCCAGTAAATCTGCTGGGACCTGAGAGAGTCGGCCCTTCAGCGGCAGGTATTTCCTGTCTCTTGATCTCGGGAGGCAGAGCTCATTTCTGCCGGTGGGGGTTCGGCCTTCATAATAAGTTGCGGTTTGATGCCAACAGTTTATTATTCAATTTCATTTTGTGGAGCTTAGTGTGTGTGCATGTGTGTGTGTGTGTGTGTGTGAATGCCATTTATCCAGTGAGAGCATGCAGCCCGCTCGCCAACTGTTGTAATTGGATGATTCTGTAAAACTGCACATTACATTCATTGGCAACGTTTTCGAATGTTTACTGCCAATTTTTTTTCAAATCAATTATTCCCACAATGTTCCTGCATTACAACGGCAATATAGTTTAGGGTTAAGGTGTGGTTATCATAAAGCATAAAGCGAAACACTTTATTAAAGCTCCACAAACTCAAATTCTTTATATTAACGATGAATTAACTGACTGTGTGCTGTGAAAGGGGTTGCTCGTGGTGAGGATCCCACAGAGAATTCACACCAGTTTTTATTTCTAACTTTCGCTGTTTCCGCTTTTATCAAAAGAGTCTTACAATAAGTGTATTCAACCATATGGATACGTACCAAAAACTGCAAGAATCCTGCTAGTATGTCAACATATTTGCTCTGATCAGCATCCTGATGTAGCTGCTCTGATTCTCCAGGTGTGTGGAGGCTGAGTGGAGGGCAGTGGATATGGCATCATCTGTGGATACTGTTGTGCATCCAGGCTGGCAGGGATGTTGCTTTTGACATGCTGGAGAACCACTTTCTGAAAACACAGCCACAGGGCGGTAGTCATTAAGACTCGACACAGCGGACTCTTTAGGTACAGGGATAATGATTGGCTGTGTTGAGGTAAGAACAGTCTCCTGTGAGAGTGAGATGTTAAAAATGTCAGAAACGACATCAGCTAGCTGGCTGGTACATGTTTTTAGTACAAGGCCAGGGATGTTATCAGGCCAAGCAGCTTCACTCATGTTCACTCTCGGCAGGATTTTTCTCACATCTAACTGTAACTGTGGTTACTGACAGTGGCAGCAAGCATAAAATGTGTTCGCACACATGATGCGGGAGCTTCTGCTTTTATAGCCTGTGATGTTCTGGATCTCCTGCCACTTATCTTTAGTGCTGTTGATGTTGAGATCTCCAGTCTCTGCTGATGTCTCCTCTTTGCCTCCTTGATACCAGCTTTCAGTCTTGCTCCAGTGGGGTTGAATACTTTCTTCTCACTTGACAGAAATGATAGCACCATTCATCCAGGCCTCCTGGTTGGTAAATGATCTTTACTCACTTAAACCTCGTTTTGCTTCTATTTCTATCACTTTGTTTCTTTGTCCTCAGGGTGACGCTGCTTCTTCATCAGGCAGAATGGATGCTACAGTTACTTACTTTCGCCTCTCGAGGTACAAAGTTGTATTTCGAGACAGGACGGATTGAGGCTAGCTGGTTAGCATGCAACACAATACAAAGACGACTTTGACACAACATCAGAACTGTATAACATTTTCTTTTCTTTTAAAGAACTTTAGTCAAGGTTCGAGAAAGACTCTAGTCTTTTTGTGTAACACAAAAGTCAAATTCATATGATCACAAGAGGTCACTCGTCAGATAAACATAATTATAGGTCGTTTTAGGCATTTCAACAAACCACCAGTGCTCTTATTTTCCTGCTGATGTTCCTGGTGCATCAGTTACACAAGCAGTGAGCCGGAGGAAGAGACAGTGAACGCCTCTTTCAGTCAAAATGTCTCCTTGTTCTCTTCCTCCCTCGACTCCCACACGGGAAAGGGCAGCAGCGTCTTTCAGCTTCTGATGTGTCTTTTCTCCTTTCCTGGTCTTAAGCCACTCGAAGATCCTCAACCTCAAGCAGGGTGTTTGCATTCGGAGGAAAACAGGATGTGAACTTTTAAGACCACACTAAAGGAGTTTATGATGCAGGGAGACATTGTTCAGTCGTGTTCCAGGGCTTGTATACAAGGGGAACATTGAAACACCCCGGCGGTTAAGATGTGAGGGGGGAAATTTATTGGACTCACATGGGCGACATTTTTAGTCAAACCTAATAGTAATTTGCCCCTCATACGAGCCGACTGTTTCCAGGGGAGGAAAGCTAGAAGTAATTTGGGTAGAACTGAGATGTAAAGTGACACTGATTGTTGAAGTAAAAACATGAATCAAAGCGTTTCACAGTAGAGATTAAATATTTAGATTGATGTGGATAGGAAATACTTTTTTAAAAATGGATTTTAACGCCGTTTGCTCCT
Source organism: Pagrus major (assembly GCF_040436345.1). Classification (NCBI taxonomy): domain Eukaryota; kingdom Metazoa; phylum Chordata; class Actinopteri; order Spariformes; family Sparidae; genus Pagrus; species Pagrus major. The sequence goes on along the minus strand of NC_133225.1, from coordinate 2,427,576 downwards.
TGAAAAAGTCACAACATGTTTGTTTGTTTAGTTACACGTATGAGAGAATTAAAAGAAAATATCCGCTGCTGTTAAAAAGAAAGTGTGAGGGAGAATCATAAAAACACACACTGGGTTTAGAAAGTACGTTTGTTCGAGTTGCACCTCTAAAGAGCAGACATCACCAGGAGCAACCAAATAGATTAAAAGATGTATATAATATTGCTGCATTAAAATATAAAATCGGCTTTATGTATTTTCAGTCTGCAGGTCAGAGGGCGGACGTTTGGATGTAGCCACCATTGTTTTGATTAAAAGAACCCATCGTATTCATTTAAAATGGAAACAGGTAACTTTCCCACCCTCTAGAGTTTCAGAAATGGTATTTATGTTGGACATGACACGGTACAAAATATGAATTTATCATTCATTTAGTTTTTAATGGAGACATGAAAGCAGATAGAAATGGTGCCGGGCCGCCAGCCTGACTGGGTCACTAGTCAGCCTTCATCTCCTGGGAGATTTCGTGCCCGGTGGCAGAGTAGCATAGTGAAAGTGATGTTAAGGGAGACGCTGATTGTGTAATTATTTTATAGCCATTATATTCTGTAATTAACATTTATACATAAGGATACGTTAAAGCAAAAAACTTGTCTATTGCCAGTTTAATCTCTTCACTCTTTATTGTAAAAACTGTTATAATTACACCAAAAAACTGCACTTCTGAACAGACTAAGATGTATGTGTTGACTGAATATTATATTTGCATCTTTTTCTAATTTAATGAAGATTAAAAGAAGAATATGAGCAAAGTGCGAGAGGTGTTGATGCATCAGGCTGGTGAGAGCCTGAGAAGTGAGTCTGTATCTGTGCAGGCAGAGACTCTGCCACACTTACAGTCTCAATCATCACAGTATTTATGGTGTGAGGAAATTTGCTGCCATGTGTTCAGGAGCCAAGACTCAAACCTGAACCTGATGTGAGCCGAGTGATCCTGACCTGAGATGGCAGCTCACAGCTCGATGGCAGAAACTGTGTGAAATCCACCGCTCACCCATCATTCCCTCTGATGATTTGCAGGGAGGGAGCAGAGGAGGAGGAGGAGGAGGAGGAGAGGGGGGATGGACGGGTGAGCAATCCTACTAATTTGAAGCAAGTTGAGCGATTTTATGAACTAAGCTGTGAAATATGACTTTAATAATGGTTGCAAATGGCAGGGCCGGCGTCTGGGAGCAGGGGAGGGAGAGGAATATGGCGGGAATAAAAGTGTGGAAAATAAAGAAGTCAAAATTCCAACGCTGGGATCGACACCAGCTCACCGCCGCCTCCCTCTGCTCTTGCTGCCACCCTGGCAAAACCCACGAGCTAATGAAATGTGAAAATACTTGTGGGCGCGGCGACTATGGGCTCAGCGAAATCCAGCTCCATAAACTGATGATTAAATTGATGTCCCTGCGGCGGGGGCTAAATTCTGTATAGACGCTCCACTTTGCTTTGGCGGCCTGCAGGGTGAAGTGAAGAAGAGGAGCAGACCGAGACAACCGACGTCTGACGAGAGGTTTAACGGGTACGGCGGTACGGTTTAATGGGGCACCACCCTGGCTTCACCCCTGCTCTGTGGTCGGACTGTTAAAACCATGACGCTGATGTTTGGATCGTCCTTTTACGGCTTTTGCTCCTATATTTAGAAAGAGTGAAACAAACTGAAAATAATGACTCCGCAAAGTTCACTAACAAGCATTTAATCAACTCAGCTGGTTTTCCTGTTTTGAGCGTAAATGCTGGAGTAATGTGAGGCATTTATCAACATTATAGCTGAGACACCTCCCTGACAACATAAAAAGCACATGTTGGGAAAGTCCCCCTTTCAGCACAGCCTCATGATCCTCCTCTTCCTGTGGACAGGATCTCTGTCTGTGTGTACACAAACTCATGATGCCTGCCACATTTGGTTCTCGATAGAAAACATGCTCACATTTCCCGATGAGAAATGAGAATTTAATGACCGCGCCACCACGGGCTGCTCCGATCGACTGAGCGATCCTTGGAAAGAGTTAAGGGATGTTGTTCATTGTCACATGACATTAGGAGCCCCGACAGAAACTCTCCACCTCCTCCTCCTCCGCCGCCGCCTCCTCCCTCCATCCCCCAAACCCCCAGCCCCGTACGCACATCTTGCCTGCAGATGTGGCGAAACCGCAAACACTTCAAAGTGCCTCCCCTCAGACCAACAGCGTACCCTGACGCCAACTGTAAATGTCCTGGACACAGTGCACGGAAAATATTAAACCCCCCTAACTCGCAGTGAACAGCCGGGCTGAACCGGGCAGGCAGGAGGGCGGGGAGGGAGGCAGACATCTAAAAAGGCCTCCTAAAAACACTTAATGACTCATCATTCTGCAGCGCAACAACAAGGGAGAGTCATCTCTGCTGTCTGTCTGTTGGTTAGAGACACAGGAACGCTGCGGCTTCTGCTGCCGCTGCTGACGGACGCGTCTGCAGCCGACTCATCGCTGTGTCAGATGCTTACCTGGCATCACATGGAGGTGTGTCATCAAAACATCTCCGCTGTGAGTCATGTGCAAGACCAAATTCAGCAAAAAAAAAGAAAAAAGATGTGGAAGGAGGAAAGAAAGCGGCCTTTTGCTGTGATGAATGTTGGTCTGATTGTGTTTGGAGAAAAGGGTCTCAAGGCCTCTCCGCAGTCAGCTCGGTTAAGATAATGATGTAATTGGCCGGGGCCCCTAAAGAGCTCCATCACGTCCACACACAGACTTTTTTTGGGTGTTTTTTGTGGCTTTAGCCATTATTCTTATTGGTTATGATAACATTTTACACAGCAGCTTAATTGCAGGGACGCAGGAACACAGTAACACAGCTTTACAACGTCCACAGCTTCATGATCAAAAGTCCAATTATATAAACCACTGAAATTAATAGATCAAACAAAGGCGGACTATTTTACTATCAGCCAAACCGTCAGGCGTAAACCTCCATTAGTTTCAGACCGACCATTTTAAATGCAATACACAACTATGATGGACGGTTGTGTTCCTGTGGATAAAAAGCTTAAAGCTGACTTTAATAAAACTGTCGTCTTGTGGACTTCTTGTTTGTTTACTCTGAAGATGATGAGTAAAACGCTTCCATAACTGATACAAAACTTCACAACTACCAACCAAAAAGTATTAACAGTGAGCATTGAGCAATATCTAAGCATGTGTGTGAAGTCATCTGCAGCAGCACATGTGCTCTCTGAAATGCTTGCCGCTTGCCTACGCATCGTGCGTGGGATCGCGTGCCTGCACAGACTTCTGCACGCCGTGGGATCACGCAGCTCTGCGCCAACTCCACCGTACAGCTCGCTGCCGTTTTTCTCATGGAAGATGAAATGCGCTGCTGGCTATCCCAGAGGGACTGCTGGGAAGGGTTGAAAAACGAAGGAGGGGAAACATGGCAACGTCTCCTCTGATTCCACATCCCAGGGAACTTTGACCTCCAGCAGAGAAACCAAAATAAAAATCCCCTTCTCGCTGCCAAAGCCAGCACAACAGGAAGATGGGGTCGTGGAGGAGAGGTGGAGGGAGGGAGAACAATGAAGCCTCTTTCTTTCGCTCCAGATGGGTGCCTTTTTGACAGCTCAAAGCTTTTGTTCTGCTAGAATAAGGGGGCATTGCTGCGCTCTGCGAGGTTGCCAGACATTGTAGGTTTCTCATGACGATGCACCGCGACGGGGTTTAATATCACAGGCTGGAAGATCCTCCACCACCGAGGAGATGTGGTGAGGAATAAACTCCAAACCAGTGTGATGTATTACCACTTGGCTGGCCTTTTATACAAGCTGACACGCAATGCACACACTCAGCTACATGCACACACGCTCACACACACAAACACAGCAATGCATTCAGTTCAGGTGCACGGCAGCACATCAAATCATTGACGTAAAGGTAATACTACTTACTATACTACTTTTTCAAAATCTCATCTCATCTCAGTCTCTGAGATGAGACTTTTTCAAAATCTGTTGCAATATTTCCATTTACTTCTTCATCTCCATATGAAGTAAAATTTACCACATGAAATAAAATACAATTTAACCATGTGAAGAGAAAATAATATCACATGTGAAAATGGCATTTTCGCATGTGGATTATTTGTTTTTAACACATGTGGAAACAAAACATTGCACATGAACTCACATGAAATTTGCTTCTTCACATGTGAATTCCTCATTTTCACATGTGAATAACATTTTGAACATTTGAAAATAAACTAATGTCACATGTGAAATGGACATTTTCATAAGTGATTGGCTTTTTTGACATAGGAATGAAAATTTCCACGTGAAGTCCATACATTCACACGCAATTAGCTTTTTTTCACATGTGGAAACAAAACATTGCACATGAAATCACTTCCACAGATGTGAATTCCTCATTTTCACGTTTTCACGTGTAATTGGCTACAAATTTAACAATAATGTCAAATATATACCACTTTCATACAACAAATATACATTTTCACATGTGTTTTACAAACTTATTTGCATGTACAATTTGCTTTGCAGGTTAACCGTGGCCCCAAAAGAAACAAAATCTGAACTCTCTTTTGGCTCATTTTGTGGTTTTTCCTGTTTTAAGATGGTGATTTAGACAAAGTAACTTTATGATAACACATAAGAAATGTTGGGCTTATTAAACACAACAAATATGAATTGTGCTCTCACATATTTTGGTTTATCGGGTACACTATAAGAAATGTTGGCGTGACTGGAATATAACATCTCAAACTTGTTATTTGATATACAAAGTTTGGGTTTTGGACTTCCTCTCCAAAAAACTGGGATTATTAAATATACAAATAACAAATGTAATATGTGCAATAACACATTTTATGATTATAACACAGAAATTTGGGTTCACTGTGACGTAATTGTGGTAATTAGGAGCTCTTCTAGTGTGCTCTACAATATTTTGGGTAACACATTCAGGAATAGTAACAAATAACAGATTTGGGGTTGGTTTAAATAATTTTACAGCAGCCCAATGAGAATTTTTATATTGTACAACAACTAACAAGTTCAAGATGTGCAGAAACCAAATTTGGGGATTTGCGAGCGCTGTAATACATTTTGAGTTCATTTCAAAAAACTAATTTATGATAGTTGTTTCACATTTTTAAAATATTTTTGTTTATGTGGCATTTTGTCATAAGAAGACAGTGTTTGCCTAAGCCATGTGCGTGTGTGTGTGTGTGTGTGTGGCACTTGTCCAGCCGTTGGATGGATGAGGTGTGATGCTGGCTTTATTCTCCCATGACAGAGGAGCAGCCAAGGCGCAGGGCAGCGACTCGCACGTCTCCGTCTCACATGATTCCTCAGTCTGACTGACGGAGTGGAGGAGGCAAATAGTGACTTAACCTCATTACAGCTCCAAGAAAACTACTATGTGGATTTGTTTTCAATTACAGTCTAATTCAGAGCCCTCCCCAAACACACACACACACACACACACACACACACACACACACTAATCTACACTTTCTCATGCTGGATATGAAATGTCTGTTTGTGCAATCATAAATATTTTACGGCACAAATGGGATTCAGATCTGATTATGGGTTCAGAGTGAACGCGCGTGTGGGGTGTGTGTGTGCGTGTTTTGTGCATGTGCGTGTCACGACCTTGGACACCGTTAAGCCAACAGATCCTCCATTTATAAAATCAAAGTGGATCCATGTGTTTCATATCACACGTTTGACTCAGGGAGGATGCTGTAATCTCCGTTGCAAGTCATTCTTCCTGTGACGGCTTAATGTGTGTGTGTGTGTGTGTGTGTGTGCGTGTGTCTGTTTTCATTAAGCTAAGTTCTTGTAATAATCTGCCTTCTGCGGGCCAGAGGTTAGTCAACTTGTTGTACAAAGCTCGGCAGCGCGGGCGGCGGCAGCGGTGGGAAATGGATTCTTTTCACCATAACTCAGGCGGCGCTCATGAACGGTAACAGACGTGAACGTTAACAGGTGTCGCAGTTTGGTGTAATCGTTACTTCAATCACGGAGGACCTTGTGTGCGAGTGTGTGCGCCTTCTGTGTCTGTATGTGTGTGTGTTTGTTTTGGTGTGTGTTAAGAGGAGCACTGAGAGACATGTGAGATTGATAAAGTTCATTTTGTTTTTGAAAGTTATATTATGTCTTTGCTTTAATGGGATTTGCTTCATTTTTTCCCCTTAATTCCCCAAAGTCACAACTAAAGGGCATTTCAGTCGACAAAATGCCCCCATTGGTGGCTCACATGCCCCTGTGAATGACTCAAGTGCCCCTATGTTTGGCTCCTTGTGCCTCTCTTGATGGCCAGGGTGCTCATTTATTAGATGGCCCATGTGTCCCCTTGGTTACCCAACTGCCCCTCTCACTGACCTCCCTTTAGCCCCACTGATTGGCCTAAATCCCCACCAGTAATGTGACCAGTTGCCCCAAGTTCCCCCGTCTTGCCCTTAAGTCGGTGGTCTAAGTGCCCACTTGGTCGACTCAAGTGCCTCATTTCTGTTCATGCGTCTGGGTGTGACTGGCAGCTGACTCCTCGAAGCTTTTAGATACTTAATGCTAATACTAATTTTACAGGTTCTTTGTTCGATTATTGTTGTAATGGCTAATCAACAGGATAACAGTTGAAATCAGCCTTTTAGCTAGTCTTGGCACATTTACATGGGTGTTTATCAATGTATATCAGCCCGGTTTGCCCTTAGCGCCCCTTTATTCCACCCCAGTGCCCTTATGTTTGGCCGTAGTATCCCAGTTGGTTCAAGGGTGCCAGCAGATTGGACAAAATCACCAAGTGCCCCTTGAGTGCCCCACCTGAGTGTCACTATTCACCCCTTGAACCAGCTCATCCTCATACCTAAACGACTGTATAGGTAGATTGCCGTTCCTAAAACAACATGGCCGTCGCAGCGTATCAGCAACAGGTGAACTGGACCCTTGTCTTATGGTTGCAGCTGATTAGGTTCAGGAATTCATTGTGGTTTGGATTGAAATAACTACTGTATCTACGTCATGTTATGTACATAACTTAAGCTACATTACATACGTGATGTTAGTTAACTACGGCTACCTAAAATACCTCACTGTAGCCCTCTGGATGACCCAAGCGCCTCTCTGTTTGACCCCTAGTGACCCTATGATTGAACAAAATGCCTCCAAAAGCCCCATGATAGGCTAAAAAGCCAAGCCCCGCCCCCTAGAGGGACCAAGTGCCCCTCTGATTGGCCCAAGTGCCTCAAAAGTTCCCCTGATCAGCTGAAGGACCCCTCACAGGTGCCCCTCTGGTTTTGCCCCTGGCCCTTAGAGAATCTGTACACACCACTACACACACACACACACACACACACACACACACACACACACAGTGATTGTCAGCCATATCTATTACCAGTTGCACGACCGTGGGTTTGATTTGCAGCAATGAGACAGTACGTGTAATGACAGCATTAAGGCTTGTTCTGCATATATAGAGTTTCAAGGAAAACGAAGACAGATGCTTCTCCCTCGCTGCTCTTACACGTCAACAGAAATAAGGACAGAAAACACATTCCTGGTGGCTGCGCTGGCTGTGTTTAGTCCTGTCTGTGTGTGTTCTGCCCCGGCACTCGGAACGGCCCAAATAACAGGCGATGCTGGATGTCTTGACTCGAAGCCGAGGCTCCTTGCCATCGTCAGTCGGTAACGTGAGTAATGAGCTTTGTCAGACGCTGGCGGCTGACTGATGTTTTCCACCGCAGACGAACCTCCCTGAGCGCTGACGGCCACATGCTAACGACAGATCCACGCATCTGAATGTCAGCGTATCGGACCGGCTCCTATAGAGAAAGGTGATAAGATGATTGGAGTGATACGACCACTAACTTCTCAGCTCGAGGTCGGGACCTGCTGGAGTTTCTAGGTCTGGTACTGTGTGTGCTTTGGTTGAGATTACAGCACGAGGGAGAGAGTACGCCTTCAGGACAATCAGCGCACACCACAAGTTCACTAACACTTTGTTTTTTATTACCCAGAAGACATCTGAATCTGAACTTCCTCAACTATTTCAACTTTCAACTGTCAAAGCCTGTTGTAATATCAATGTGTTAATGTGACTTGAGTGGTTTGGAATGGAAAATTTGGGGGGAACGAGGAGCGAGTTCAGAGCTCTGAGGGAGTACAGGGAGAGTTTCTGAACGTTTAAAAAACGGGACTTGTTTTTGTCAAAATTGACAAGAGCAGGACTCCAGTTGTGCAGCCTGTGACACAAAGCCATGTCAGGGTTTACACCAATATGTTTTCAATTAATCATAAAGACTTTTTTTTTTAACTTTGCACAGGATTTAGTGTGAAGAACCAATTAGAAAGCAGCTCTTACCGAAAGCTAAAACTTGTTAACTAAAGTAAATACCCTAAACTCACTGAGGTTACGTTGGCAAACAGCTCTCCTGAGCTGCTGCATCAGGGTTCAGTCAGACAGGGTGCAGTTTTTGAGGTGAAAATGTCTTTTTTTAGTTGTTTTATGGCAGTTAAAGCTGCTGTAAGTGATGTTTTATTTCATTTTTTATTAAGATAAGTGTTAAGTAGCTACACCAATCACTGTTATACAGCGTTGGGTCAGTAACCCATGTCTCTCCTTCCCTCCTCTGCTCATGCAGTAAAAAAAAAAAGTGCTCTGGTATCCCTGCCCTCTTTATCCAATCAGGACAGAGAACTCCTGCTCCTGTCAGCTGGTGAACGTGCAGAGAGCAGCATCTTCCTGTTTGCTGCCACGTCCGGCGATTACTGCTCCGTGTTCATGTGGTCACGTAGAGAGGAGGGCGAGGTGTGCTGACTGCAAAACGGACGTCAGCACTTACAGTAGCTTTAAGTGTTTTGCGTGCTGCTCACGCTCCCAGGATGCCTTGTGTTTTGGATGCAAGGAGCAGAAAAGCTGCTGACGTCATCTGAGTTTTCATGGAGGTAAAAGTGTTGCTGCAGGAGCTGTGTGGTTTTACCAACTAGTAACATAGTTACCATGATGTAAAGATCATATTGATAATATTTCTATGAAGACAAATAACTTTTTTTGAAAGATAATACATCTACAGAGCTTGTAGAAAGGTGCGGAATAAAACGTTTCCCTTAAAAACATTATAATGTTTGTGCATTAATAATTTTACAATGTTTGTCGGGTCCAAAATGATTGTTCTGTTTATCCCTCTGTCAGAATTCAGACAGTTGGTTCCAGCTTCTAACAAGGTTCGTCAGCCAATAGTATAACAGCGCTGGTATCACATGATATCTGTGTTTCAGTCTGGGTAGTTGCCAGTTTGTGGGAAAAAAGTAAGAATGGTTAGCTAGCGTTAGCAATGTAGCTACAACATACAATTCATGGTTTAGCTCACTTTCAACGGAAATTAAAATATAGCTCTTACATTATATATATATATACATATATATATGTAACCCTTTTACCACCGGCTCGTGTATTAAAACCCACCTTATGCTTTAAGATGAAGCCTTAACCCTCATTCAATATCTTGTGGTAAAAGAAACATCTCAAAAATAATAACTGTATGATACTTATGTAGAGACTGGCGGGAATAACTCTGACCTGTAAGTTATATTTACTCATTAATTTAAATAATAAAACACCATTCAATGACACAACACAGGATATCAGGTTTTGAACATGTATTGAGATATGCAGGAGAAAAACCACACAATCAAACCTCTTGTTCTGAAAAGAGAGAAAAGGGAAAAAAGGAAACCCAGTAAATGTGTTCTGGTTTAGTCTTAATGGTTCAACCTGAGTGCACTCTTACTTTGTTTCGTTGGCGCGCTTAGTTGGAGCTCAGGATGGTTTTCTGTGGTGACTGAGTACCTCTGTGTGTCTGAGGAACCAGCTGAACCAAGCTGCGGATGCCGAACCACTTTTCCCGCCCGTCCGTCCGTCTGTCCCGGCAGCTCCCTCCTCGGCGACACTGCTCCGCGACCCGGCAATCCCCGTCCGTGACGACCCGGCGGTCCTCGTCTCTTTCCCACCGTCTCCTCCTGACGATGGTGACTGCGTAGTTAGCTTAGCGCTAGCTCTGACTAGCTAACTCGGCTGAACTTTCTTCCTCTCTAATAAAACACTCTACTTACACACTCACAGCGTGATTTCCGACAAAAAGTCCAGTTCGTCAGGGTTAAAACACGACACAGAGACGACACACAGTCCCGGAGTCTCTTTTCTGCGCCATTTACACGCTGCTCCTTCTTCTTCTTCTCTTACTCAGCTCTCCACCCGGAAGTGTAAAACATTTCTAAGGTCATGAACTCACGCGCGTGATATAATCACTTTTAACTTTTTAAAGGCATTCACACACAATGAAATTATATTTTTAAAGTCACTCATTTTAAACATAAATGATTTAAACATTTTAATATCTTATTTATATCAAATAATTATTTATGTGAATTTTAACTTCACCATGAACTGGCATTTTATCCTTAACTTATTCCCATGAAAATAATAAAATAAATACCACTGATATTATATACATATATATATATATATATATATATATATATATATATATATATATATATATATATATATATATACATATATATATATATATAAAAGGTACAGATGTGTGAGTTTACTTCACAGCAAAATCACTTAAAGGCTTCAACTAAAAATGGCCTTGTGTTCTGTAACCTCTGTCTGATCGGGCCCTTCTTTCTGTCCTGCAGCTCACATCCTGGTCGAACAACGATGTCGTGACAGAGTCTTTCCCCTTTAGCGATGAAACTGGCAAATCTCATCTCTCAGCCTGCTGTGACCCAAAGTAACGACAGCTCATTTAAAATTCTTTTCATGTGGGGAGCCATCTGACACAGAGTAATGACCCGCTCCGATCCGCGGATTGAGAAAAAAATGACACAGTGGAACGAAAAGCAGATTCAGTATGAAGACCCGCCATTGTCTCTGAAACAGTTGGTATTTGATAGACGGCTCGGCTTCAGATAATTAAACAAAACCAAAAAAAAGCTTCCCTATTTGTTTTACGGTGAGTGATTGTTTCCCTCGTCGGGCTGGTGGAAATTTAAAGAGAAGAAACCAAACAAACAAGAGGAGCATTAAAGAGCTCTGCTTTAACAGGACACACCCTTTGTGTTTCTAACACATTAAGGAAACCTTGAGGCCACTCGTAAAATAAAACAACATCTTTCTCTCTCGGCCATAAAATAAAAACAAGGTTTGGCTGCCTCCGCAAAAAACACACAGGCAGCACTTTTCTCCCTGTTTTCCTCTGAGAAGAATGATTGTAAATGTGTAATTAAATTAATAAAATAGTCCCGGGTAGTAAATCACTGCCCCCGAGGATGCCTGATTGCACAGCTGTGTGTGTGTGTGTGTGTGTGTGTGTGTGTGTGTGTGTGTGTGTGTGTGTGTGTGTGTGTGTTTGTGCATGATGCAGAGGTAGGTGCGTGCAGGAGTGTGTGGTTCAGGGTTAGCATATTAAAAACAAAACAGAAACACAGACATTAAATGTTCCCCAATCCTGAGGGCAAGGCGCTCACTCAGTTTTACCTCCGGCGGTTAGTTAGCGAGCTGAGGTGGGGGCGGCGCGGCATTAGGCCTCGGTACACGGTGCCAGTTTCTGCCATAATAAAGGCATTAAAACGCTCCTCATTAAACTATTTTGGGCACAGGGGTTGGCGTGGCAGGGCGCTCAGGGCTGGGAGGGGGCTGAGGCACTGGCTGCCAGTGATTCTGTGCCAGGGCACCTCTATGTCACTGGTGGCTAGAGGGATATAATTACAAACACATGCTTCTTAATGGGGCTCCAGGGGACCTGTGTGATGGGAGAACAGAGAGGGAGTAATGTTCAAGGGTGTAAAAGAGAAAAAGGTGTAACAGCGTGCAAATAAGGCCTCGTTCACGCCAGTGCAGATACGTGTAGGGATGCATCTTTTTCTCTCGTTGGGCTTCACATCAATGTGAAGACGGCACCTTCCCTACTGGAGAATGAATATTTCCAACGAGACTTCCATCAGCAGAAAAAAGGATAGCATAGATAGCGATAGCGAAAAGTAGTGTGACATCCTCATACCACTGGCAAAAGTGACGTTACAGCCGCGGGCTGATCGCAGACGTTCTAGACCATGTTCATGTTTCCATGCTGCTGCGACCACGGCACGTTTCAGCGGCGTCCCAGAAGTAGGAGAATACGCTGCGAGTCTATTTGCACAGAGCAGATCGAGCCAGACAGGAAGTCAGACAGCAGGCCGACAGGGCATCAGGTCGGTTTTCAAAATAAAACACCGGGTGCCGACCCTCAAATCTACAGAACAACAACGTCTGAAATATTAACAATAAATACAATTAAAACAGACAAATAACAATTTAGCTACGTAGCTACTCAACCACTGTGGACGCACAAAAATCAAGAAGAAATGATGAAATAAACCGTTTGAGCAATGACGCTCCGCTTCTGAAACGCTCCCACTGGGATATGAAGCTGAGTCCGTTCCAACCTCTTGTTTTATCTGGTAATCTTTCAGTGCGCAACAAAATAATCATCGGTCCAATATCGTTAAAATGGCCAGCAAAATAATTGGCACGCAGCAGCTGTCTTTGTCTCATATTTACGATGGACACATTCTGTGCAGGGCGGGTCGATGTTGGCCGGTTCCGACCGTCCACTCTTGGAGGAATTTTGTTCTTTTCCCATCTGCTCGGAGATTCAGACTCCCCGAGGCAAAGAGCAATAACTTTTTATTTTCTTGTTCCTGAGTTCCAAGTGTGATAAATATGCTTAATTCGCCTTCACGTGAAGAAAACTAATTATTTTATAATACTAGACGAACTTACAGCAATAATGTTGTGCTCTGTCTTGATGATTGCAGCGTTCACAGTAAGTAAAACAGCAGAATGTAAACTGGAGACTTGGCTCGAATCGTAAATACAACCTGGTTTCACGTCGTAACAGACCTGTTGGTTCACCGTGTCACTGTCGCGTTTGGCTGTTCTGTGAGAACATGTTCTCATTCAGTCGTCAAGTTAGTCATAATAAATATGCATCGTCTGGTTGCACTTTCAAATTAAAAGCAACAAAACTACTTAGCCATGTTGACGAGAAGATCATGATTTCACTTAAAATAACTTGGAAACACTAGAGAGAAAAAATTGTCTGCTACCACTTTAAAACTGTAACTCCAACCACCTCCCCACACCGACGTTCTGGCTCTTTAAACTATTTTCGTCTGTTGTTCCTGTCATTATCGCCCCCAGCTGGTACTGCACCTTCATACACGTGTACTCGTCACGGCAAGGGGAAGCAAACCGTGACGCTCACACGCTGCCCTCTAGTGGATCGGTGGGTCTGTTATGGCTTTGGTGTGACACTGGGCTCCACAGTCATGAGTTTGACGAATTATCAGACATCAAAACACTGCACAGCAGATTTTAATATCATGAGACATGATTTCTGGGTAAACAGTAGAATTAAACCGCTCACGTTTGCAAAAAGGAATGTGGGCTGAGTCTTTGGGGCTGGATGCATTGTTATTTACGGAAAATTCAACCTGTAAACATTTGTTATTTACCTTTAAGAGCTGTCTCACATTCTGACCTGCAGAGAAGAATAAAAAAAAAAGAAATATCGATATTGGATCAAAACCAAATGTTGTCGTAGCGTCCACATCTTGTTTTCAGCCTCGATGACGGCAACACAAAAACAAGTTGTCTCTGAAGAGGAAGGACCTGATGTCCCTAAAGCGCTCTGAAATGGATCAAATTAGATGTGCCTTCGTGTCACGGTGTTGAGCTTTTTTCAAATCGCCGGTGGTCAAACGGAGACAAAAAAGCAATTGTTGACAGCACCTGTATTGTGTGATTGGCTGTATTTAAAAAAAATAAATTAAAGATCACAGAGAGTCGGAGGACACAGCGCTTCAGAGCTTCATCACGCTGATAGACCATGAAGAGGAACGGACCATGTTTGTACCAGATGCTGGTGGAATTAGAGGAGATTTAGCTGCTTTTCAGTTGTTCTCTAGAAAACAATCTGAAAGTGCAAAGCGTGTCGAAGGCTACGACACATAAAAGACATCTTAAAAAGCATCTGCATCAGCGTGTGCCAGCATGCAATAAGTCAGCTCAGGTCACAGTATCAGGAACCGTGACCTCTCCGCTGTGGCACTGAATCTGGGATTGGAGAGATGTTGTGTCAGGAGTGTTTGACTGACATGAATAATAAGTAAGGCTTGTGTAGCTGTGGCAGGCGCTGCGGTGCAAAGCAAAGTGTTGTGTAACTTTTGAGGTGGCTGATAATGATGATGATGGGAAAGAAAGCGGGCTCTGCCAGCCTAGCCATGGCAACCCCTCGTGTTTACGTTAAATGTGGGACGTTTAACGGCTTGGCGCTCTGATGTGGCTCGGCGCTAATCATGTCACCGAGAGACAGAGACAGACGGAGAGGGAAGAGAAGCTCTTTGAGAAATGATCAACACCAACAAACGCACTGATGAAAGAGCTTGGCCGCAGATTCAAACGCCCCATTTCATGAATACATTTAGACGGGCGTTAAGAGAAACTGCTGCGGTGGCGACAGCAGATACATTTATGAGGCTGTAACTCAAATTAGATAAACAAACGGCAGAAATCTAATTACTCGGCTGTCTTTTGTGCTCCACTGATGGAGACTGTTTAAAGCTGCTCATCACAATCAGGGTTGACTTATTGTGCGCTCACATGACGACTGAACAGCAGTTCACCTCACATCATGTCCAGTTTGTATCTAAACAGCAAACAGCTGCCGTCCAGCCAGCACAAACATTCATCCTCGTGGTTACGCTAACTTCAGTTTAATCAGATAATGCTGGTTTATAATTTCTGGAAACCATGAATATGTTGTAAGTTTTAGCTTCTTAATGTTTCATTAGGTGCACACAAATCCAACAAATCCTCAGACCTCAACGACTGAGTAGACTCAGACCGACACAACCGTTGCAGCGTACCAGCGACAGGTGTGCCGGTCCTTTGTAAGTTAAAAGTGCAATATGTAAGTGTTGGTGTCTTGTTGAATTAAAACTCAAAACAAATAGAGGGAAGCATATCACCAGCATAACTACTAACTACTGCTAAGTGTAGCCACCTTTAGCTAGTTAGCTTAGTTAGCCGTGCAGTTAGCAGTCCGGACTGAGAGCTAGGGAAGTGTTGGTGTTTGCGAGCACAGGAGCACTGGACAGAGACGTGCCGGGGCTAGCGAGTTAGCATGCTAACTTCAGTAGATATCTCTCTAACACAGTATGCAGACATCTTAATTTCAGAAACTTTATTTTTTCACATTTTGTTGATGATTTTAGTTGTTTTTTGAATGTTTTCAACTAAAATTGTTACATATTGCACCTTTAAGTTTCACACAAACAGCAGTTTCCTGCGTTTGACCGATTCATCCACCTCGACCTCCTCCCGATCCCTCTGCTGCTCTTTATACGACTTAACCTGACCTCCACCTTTGCTGCCGTTGTAATAAGAACAGCCACCAGAGGTTGCCGTCCAACAAGAAAAATGTCAGTATAGGTCGTAATAAGCTGCTTGCACAGTCGACCTATACGGTTTCTGATGAGGACAGCTGACAATAAGTACTTGGTAGAGGGTTTGGAAAAGATCTTATTACCTGGTTTTGTCACCTCAAATATTTCTATATCTCTCGCTTGGCAGCCGTCTGACGTCCCGATGATATGACACATATAAAGTGCACTTTTATTATTATTATTATTAATATTTTTTCCCTTTTCATGGCTTTGTTTAAATTAGATGCAGCTGAAGAGTGACAGAACGGGAGAGGGGGGGGGGTGACGTGCTATTGGTTGTAGTTATTGTTACAGCAGCAAAGGAGGAAGTCAGGTGAAGTAATATAAACAGCGACAAAGTCTGTAGAGGGAGGAGTTCGGGTTGGACCGCTGGGTCAAACAGGCTTTGGACTTTCACCAAGGAGACAGCTGTTTGTGTCCCGTGTGAAAGTACAAGTCAACAGTGAGATCCTGGTGAAGATCCAGAACACGATGGAGAGATTATGCATCTCATCTGGCCCACGAGTGCTCTGGATCCTCCAGGAGGAGCTCGAAAACGTTGCTGCTAAGAGCTCCAACAGGAATACCTGAGTAAGTCTGCTGCCACCACGAACCGACCCTGGACGAGCAGCATCAGAAAATGGACAGATGGATCCATCGAAAAGCTTCCCTCTAAGTGGCAGACATTGTAAAAACAAACTGATGTTTCACAGTGTCCAACTCTGACAGCAAAGACTGTTTCTATAGAAAAGTTTGTGTTTGTTGAATGAACACACACACCTGACCACGTGCAGTCACCACACACACACACTGAGGCCTGTGTGATGCATTTCCAGTCAATGTTCCCGTCCAGTTCCGGTTCATCTCGGCTTGGGTCTATTGTCTGTCAGTGTGAACGTGTGTGAGTCTGCTGATCTTTGTGACTGGTTCCCATGGTATCAGACCACCATGTTCCCAGTCCCCCGGTATCAGCTGGCCTGTTGTGGTTCGACGATGCCGCTCAGGAATCTGTCACCCAGAGCAAAATGCATCGTGGTGTTTAGAATCAGGGCCCACAAAATATGGAGGCGGTTTCTGAGGGGAAGAACTCGGCGACTCGGTCCCTGGATCTGATTAACTGTGTGTTTGTGGGAGGATATCTTGATCAGTGTGTGTGTGTGTGAGAGAGAGAGAGAGGGAGAGAGAGAGAGAGAGAGAGAGAGGACTCACATCGTACCCCTTCAGTTTATCATCTCCTCAGTTACCCTTGTCTGGTTTTTGTTCAGCAAGAAGAAGCAGCAGGAGACATACAAGAAATACGACAGTGTAAAAATACTCAAGTACAACTGAAACACTTTGAGTTCTTTTACTTTAATAAAAGTAGAGAAGTGAAAATGTGTGAAAATAAAGTTGCTTGTTGTTAAAACATTGATTTTTTTTCTAATTTTGATGGAGTAAAAAAGCTTATGTTATGAAGGAGGAGGAACATTTTGTAAGGATGTAAAAAAAAAAGAAGGAAATGGAGAAAAGTTTAATGTTTGGATTCTCTGTTGGAAGACTTTTTTTTGCATCACTAAGACAACTTTGGAAATTAAAAGGAAATGAAGTAAAAAAAAAAAAAAGAAATTCAGGACTTTGTGAAAGTGAGGTTATTTTTGGGACATTGGGAAGATTATTTAAAATAATAATCTACTCACTCGACAGTCGGGAAGAGAGCTGGGAAGCGTGAGATATTTGAGAGAAACAAGGAGGAAAGTGAGAAGATTCTTTTGAAAACGTGATATTTTTGAGGACATTCTTGAACACAAGGGTGGTAGAGAGAGGACATTTGAGAAAGGGAAAACACAATTTATGTACTACCTTACAAAAAAATACAAGTTCTGACAATGTCATAAGAGTGGGAACATGTTAATAAAGTGTATGTGTATTTCCAAAAGGAAAGATATTTTGGGAAGCATTTTTTGGGAAATTGAGAACATTTTTCCAAAATTATGATTTACTTACTTTCCAGAAAGAAAATCCCGTCTGGCAGTGTGGGATATTTGGGGAAAACGAGGACAATTTGGAGAGTGAGAACATTTATGGAAACACAAGGACATTTGGGGTAAAGAGTGGACATTTTTAGGAAGACACTTTTGGAAATCACACTTTACTTATCGACGATGTCAGAAAAGTGGGGACCAGTTAGAAGAGGTGGGGTGTTTGGGGACACGAGGACAATTTGTAAAAAATTAGGACATGTGATATTTTTGGAGATTTAAGGACATTTAATGAAAATAGAGGAATAAAATATTCATTTATGAAGAGCATGGGAGACATTTTGGACTTCGTTAGGAGGACATAAGATTTTTTGGGGGGAATGTTATGAAAGTAGAGGAGAAAATTGTTTAAATAAATGACAGTGAGGATATTTGTGCAAAATGTGAATATTTATAAAGTGAAGACACTTTATGAAAGTGCACAATTTTGGAAAATGAGGAGAAAATATCAGGAATGTTAGGACAAAATGTAGTATGTAAACAAAACTGTAGGACCCTGGACATTATTAAAGACAGTGGACAGTTAGTGAAGTGAGGACATTTTAGAAAAACATTTATGATACTTAAATCGAGGACATTTTATGAAAATAGAGGGAAAATATTGGGAATGTGGGGATGGAACTATGTATAAGAAATGTTGGATGGGATTTGGGATATTTTCTGCCCGATGTCAACATTTATAAAGAGCGAGGACATTTGACAAAGTGGAGACACTTCAGGAATGTGGATATTTTTGGAAAAATGTTGAGTAATGTGAGGACATCTCGTCCGGTCCTCACGTTATCGTGTTTGGGTTGAATTATGTGTGGTCGTGGTTTTGGTCACGGTCGGCGTTTGGGGGGGTTAAGAGTTCATCATCATCAAAACTTTCATTCTTTGGATTCATTTCGTGATGTCTCCTGATCGTTTAATCCGCCCGGCTGATTCTCTGTAAGAAACCAAAACAAGTTCAAACACTGTCAAACGTTCCAGAGACAAAACAACGTCAGAGATCTTTTTACCAACTGGCTGCTACTTTTAATAAAAGCCTGTTTACAGGAATGCTTTCTATTCATCTGAAATCTCTGACCTCTTGTTTCAACCCACATTTGTATTCTTTTATATCTCCACTCCAGAGATCCTAATAAAATTTGATTTTGAAAATAATCGAATCAGTTTTATGTAATGTTTATGAAGAACATAAAAACAAGGCAAGGTCGTAAATTAATGTAATTATCACAGCTTTTTTTGTTCGAAACAATGAGTCATTATGGGTTTGCATATCCACAAACACGACACATACTTGGATTTAATGTGATTAACTCGGCTGAGGCAGGCTGTGTTTGTGCCATAAATCTCTATACTCTGCTCTCAGCGGGGGCTCCTTACCTCCAGCAATGGCCAGAAAAACCCCACATCCACGACCACTGTTCATTTTGTTCCCCCGCGTAATGAAATCAGGTAATCGGGGGTGTGGCGAGTGAGCTGAGCGAGAGCTTGTATACAACACAAGACTACCAGAAAACTCCAGGGGAGATGATGGGGCACTGCTGTTCACGGTGTACCTTTGCCAGAGACTGCTAATAGGCATTCTCTCCATCTCCCTCTCCTTTGATTGGCTCCAGATGTGTGTGTGTTACACTCTGGGAAATGGCTGAGATGAGAGACAACGAGGCCGCCAGAGCCGCAATAAATTCGTGGAACGGCTAATGAATAAAACAACAGCGGATTAAATGTGCCATAGCTAAAAATAATTTGATTAAGAATCTGATTCGGCAGCCAAATTGTTGGAGGCCATGCTGGAGACAGCTGTATCTTTATTTGAGCTCTGGTGTATGAGACCACATTTTCCCTCCTAATGAGCTTCTACGAGCCTTCGATCGAGCTCTTTTTATGGGGATTTCTGGGCAGAGCTCGAGGCTAATGAATCAGTTGTCATCACATGTGATTGCCTGTTTAAAAAGTCCCAAACTTTTCTGAATCTGCTAAGTCAGGTTCAGCCAGGGTCAGTCTGCACAGAAACACACCCTCTTCAGCCAAAAACCTGCAACCTGAATCAGCAAGTGACTGCAGCTCGCCGTCATTTTCCTCACATATCTCTGGCAGGACACAAGATATTTATAGGGC
Organism: Pagrus major; assembly: GCF_040436345.1. Classification (NCBI taxonomy): domain Eukaryota; kingdom Metazoa; phylum Chordata; class Actinopteri; order Spariformes; family Sparidae; genus Pagrus; species Pagrus major. The sequence goes on along the minus strand of NC_133225.1, from coordinate 2,407,902 downwards.
CGTTAAAGGAATATTTCATTTTGGAGGTACACATTATCTGCAAACGTAGATATCAATCACATGTCTTTGTGTGTGCACTTAGCATAGCTTAGCATAAAGACTGGAAGCAAATGGAAACAACTAGCTCCGCAGAAGTTAGAAAAGACGCAAGAACAGCTTTAAAAACTGACTTACCGGCTGTTGTGACGCTTCTCATCTGCGCTGTCTCGTACAAAACAAACTGCTCTTGAACAAACTATTTTCAACAGTGGGGGACAAATCGCAACAACCAGAGCCACTAGACAGCCCGACAGTGGCAGAGAGATGACCGTCGGCCTGGTGTGTCCAGGTCCTGAGGTGGTGTCGGTGCTGGAACCAGGCCTTCTGTTGAGTACAGACTTTGGTCTCTGTACAGACACGTTGGTACCAAATCTGTCAAAAAGGAATAAACGTTAGGAAGCTGCAGACCAGGAAATACTCAAAGATATGTTTAGCTGAGCTTAACACATACACTGGAAGCGATACTGCTAGCCTAACCTAGCATAGACGAAAGAATAGGTCGATTGCCAATAACTCCCAAAACAACATTTATGACTGTTAGAGAATAAAAGGACAGGTGGTGTACTGGACCTTTGTTGTCACATCTTCTCACCATCATTAATAACAGCTGCTGCTTGGTTAGATTCAGGCAACACTACTTGGTTTGGTGAAGGAGAAGATCACACTTTGGGTTCAAATAAGCACAAATATTTTGTCACCTGACTTCCTCCTTTGCTCCTGGTATAATTACCATAAAAACTAGATGTCGCCTTCCAACAATAAATGCACATATGGGTCATACTGAGCTGTCTGCACAGACGACCTTTACAGCAGAAAGGACAGACGACCCGACCACTCACCTCCTTCTTTTCCCGGCACTATAACAAAGTCATGTTACCTGCTTTTGCTGTCAGAGTCGACTTTAACGTCCACAAGAAGACGCCGTCGATCAGGTCAGGTTAGCTGCTCCGGTACGCTGGGATCACTCTCGTTACAGGACCCACGAGATTACATTCATGTCTTCTTCTCTTCTGGCTCCCAACAAGAAACTAAACAGACATATTTCCCCAAATGTCAGAGATTTCCTTGAAATACTTGAAGGAAATGACACAAATAACAGAGGAGTCCAAAGAGAGTTAACATTTGCAGTTTGTTTGAGAGCCGTGTGATGGTTGAGAGGTCTGCCTGCCTCGGGCCAGCTCTGATTCACATCCTCATTTCCACTTGTTGTGCTTCCTTTGTGTCCTTTTGTTCTCGTCCTGCCCTCCTCTCTCCGTCTGAGTGTCTGTCTCATCTGACTGCTTGTATTTTTCATCTCAACACAAACTGACAGCCCGACTCCACTCCTGACTCTCACCCATCCGTCCTGCTCGCTGCTCCAGGCTGCAGCTGGGGATCGACTCCCGGGTCGAGCCCAAACGTCAGACTGTTGAAGGGCCTGTTGAAAGCCTGAACCCTGTCCAAAGAGCTCACAGGACCCGCACACCCAACCAACTGCCAGGGGAAATAGAGCTGGGGGGGAGCTGGTGAGACCATGGAGAGACAGGGAGGCATTGTTTCTCCTCCTTACAGGTGGGACTCCTCAGAGTCCGCAGCACAGACCTCTGTTCAGATGGATCAGGGACACTCTCCAACAACATTAAGAGGGCTTGGCGTGAGGCTGGCACGGCACTGACTGAAAGCCAAGTCTGGAGGGAATGGTAATGATGGCAGACGAGCTCAGGTGCTAACTGTATTCTTAAGGTTTGATAGCCGTGAAAATTGGTGAAAATTCTTGCCAAATCAGGCCCAAACCCACAGAACCAAACTTCAAATGTAACTCAAGATCCCAAAGTATTCAAGAACACCAATATGTTAGCTATAACTGAGACAGATGCCTATCAAATGATGCAGCAGACATTGATATTTCATACAATATTTTTCCTTTTGATGGTTTAGTGCTGCATTAAAACTTCAACTCATTTCAATGCTGCATAAAGACACAGTTCAATTATTCCTAAAGTGTGAAGGGAACATTCAAGAGATTAAAACACCAAAACAAATCCTGACGAGAGGTTACACGGAGAGAACAGAACCGCTGAGAGGCAGACGATGAACCGGATGACTGAATCAAAGAAGCAACAGAAAGAAAACAGGGAGGGCAGAGAAATGCACAGGAAAGCTGAGAGAGAGACACGCCGAGGGGTGAAGAGAATGAGAGATAAAGGGAAACAGCGTGCATGATGTCAGGCCGCTGTTTAGCGCTGCAAACTGGCTGCAGATGGCGGGACGAGAGGTCAGGGATGGAAATTAAAGGACAAATTCAGAACAGCAGCCGAGGGGGAGAGGAGGCGCGGTGACCGGGACGAGGGGAGGAGGCCGAGGGGTCAGCGTGGACCGGGCTGCAGATTTTTAAACAGCAATTAGAAGTTCCTCCAGCTTCGGCTCAGAGCCACCTCCTGACCTCTAATCATCCTCAATTTGATTCAGACTCGACTCTCTGATACACGTCTGCTCGGATCGGCTGTTTATTTTTCACAGCACTTCCTGTTTGATTGAGCACCACGGGCTCTGTGTCTTTATGGATGGCAGGGAGGGCAGAGGTGATGTGCACACTTACTGCGCGTGTTAGATGATCAACCAGCAACTGACCCATGTCAATATATCTTTATGTGTTACAGTTGTGGCGGAAATTGACAGAAATTAACAGAAATAAACAAAGTTTGCTGATTTCACACATCAGCAATGCAAATCGACTGCTAGTTGTCTGCCAGGAAGTCGTTGTTATTTGCTTAACGTCGTTGTGATTCAGTCTATTGCTATGCCAAGCTGCCCATTATAGTGCTGCATGTAAGCAGTTAATAACGTTTTTTACAATGATGTCGTTCACTTATCAATAACTCCAAGGAGACAAAAGCAGCTTCTCATTCTTTATTAAGCAATTGTCAGTTTTGCAGCTGAACTAACAGCCGTCACAGGCAGATTCATCAGCTGTAGCTAGCAAGCTAATACACTTCAACTTGTTGGCTGACTTATTTTAATGTGTCATGTGAAACGACTGAGGTGCATTCAGAAGGAAGGCAAAGTGAAACGTTTGCCTCATCTCTTTTTGCACATGGTCTGTGTTTATTCACCCAAAACAGCCGATGTACCAACTGTACAGATGTTAGCTGTAAGCTAGCAATGCATCGTCTATGTGTGTTGGAGTGCACCTGTCTGTATGTGTTCAGCTCAGCCTCTGACTGAACTCAGAACTCATCAGGAACTCTGGTTCTTTCTGTTATTTCTGTTGAGCAAGTACTCGGTTGAAACGAATATCCACTACAGATAATGTACTTTTAATGAGTATGATTGTCATCCGAGGAATCGTGTTAAAGGAAAAACCTCATTGGTTGACTGAAGCGTGTTCATTCATGTCTTTAAATGTATATTTACTATAAAGTTCCCCGAGTCCAACAGGACACTGCTAACGTTGGCCTAAATGCTGAAGTTGTTGCATGCAGGACGACTGTATCCACACGAAAAAAGTGTTGTTAGCTAATAATACGTTCCTCCTCAGTCTTGGAAGTTGCACTAGTTTACTGCTGAAGGTAAGTAGCCTAAACTATTTAGCAGGAAGTGCTAACATTAGCGGCTTGCGTTAAGGGAGCTAAACCTCTTTAATCCATTTTCCCTTAAAGCTCTTGTACTTTTTTTTTTCAAAGCTTTAAAGTGCTCCAACTGTCTTTGCATATTGGATATTATTTCCTTAAAGTACAAATCTAGTTAACTTTCTCATAGACAATTACTGACGCCAGTTTTGTGTTGATTAGAGACACAGTATGAACAATAAAGTTACGCAACATGTAGTCAAGTTAATATGTGAAGGTTTTACACAATTCATCATCCTGGTTCCCACCCAGAAAATACATTTTGTTTAACTAGTCATGTATAAATTAACTTCAGACTGACGTCCACTTGCTGTGTGGAAGAACTTTCTCTGCTTCTTGGAAGACGCGTCTCGACACGTGGACGACAGATCCGACATGTTGAACTTCTGAACTGAGTGCAGTCATCATGGTAACCTCCTCCTCTATCAGTACCACCCATTCCTACAGGGGATTTATACACTTCCCCCACCTCTAACCCCGATGTGCCTCCGTAGGTCATCCCAGTAATGAGCCATGTGCTCCCCTCTGGCGCTCACTAATCAGGGATCCAAGGCTGTCCCATCCTCGGCCCGACGCCGCGGCAGCAAAAACACACTCTGAACCCAAAGTGGTTGTCTCTCTGCCATCTGGCCTCCATGCCTGGCCCTGTCTCCACTCTGCCGGCGATTTATGCCCTCCTGAGGTGTTTCGCCTTTTAACTCGCACATAATTGGCCCCCAGATGCAAAAAAGATGTGGAGGCCAGTTTTTATTAGTTGCCAAGCAGAGGTCATTGTTTTTGCATCGCTCCGACTCCTGAGCACTGCCAAGGTTAAAAAGACACGCTTTATGTCTGTACCTTGACCAATTACTGAAGGAAATAAGGAGGCTGTACAAAGTCACGCATACATGAAAGTAATGATGGAATATGGAGCTGAATGAGGGCAGTATGTGATGGTGTGTGCTGAAGGACAGTGGTAAAGAAAGCAATTAAAATTAAATCATACAGACGCAGCTCTTTCCTACAAATACCTTCTGACGACCACCTCCACGTGCACAACTGACTCACCAGACATGATACGCCTGCTGTCAATTTATATGAGTTAAGAGGAGATATTCACAAGAAAAGCACATGACAGGACAGGAATGAGAAACGTTTCTGGATAGTTGCAAAAGTCCAACATCATTTTAAAGCGTGACCCCACCGAGTGATAAAAGTTGGAAACTGTTCTAAGGGCAAGACTGACAATAACACTGTATGATTAAATCTGTAGAGCTGTAAAATCCAACAGTATTATAAACCTCTGTGCTGTGTTTTGACTTCAAACTCATTGATCTGTTCCTCAAACCAGCCTTCCTGGATCGCATTCAATCTTTTATTCTGTAACTGAAGCAAGAAGTAAGTTCTGCTGGTCTGAACACAAACTAAACATGTGTCTTACATGTTTGAACAAGGGGTCTCAAACTCAGTGAAATTAGATTGGGGACACCGGCCAGGCTTCAGCAGACCGCTGTACATGTTACTGAGTCACATTAAACTCAATGGTAAAGAAAGAAAGATAGATAGATAGATAGATAGATAGATAGATAGATAGATAGATAGATAGATAGATAGATAGATAGATAGATAGATAGATCAAGTTGTCCACTTAAATGTCATGCTGCTTTCACATGAAGCACTTCTTCAATTAACCTCTGACCCACAGGCAGTCTCTCTACAAGAAACAATCTGGACCAGTTAGAGGTTAAGAAATTGGCGGAAAATGGGCAGAAAATCAGATTAACACCCTGAATTATTTTTTTGGCATTAATCAAAGGAAATTATTGCAATAAAGAGAAGTGTTATTGTGATCACACAGACTGTGGGCTGCGAACAAATTAATATTTTTTTTATTTTATCTGATGAAAAACCACGAAACAATAATGTCAAATTTAATCTGAACCATGAAGCCACAAAAACCAAATCCTTCAATGAAACTTTCCAACAGGATTTATGGAGCGCGGATGTAGCACACCTTATATATGCCTTTTGTATAATTACCTACAAAATAATAATTCATTGCAAAGATACATTAAAAAGTACGATTTTTTTAGTTCTTAAAAATGTAGATCACGATGGGAGACTACACATTGTGTTATCTTACTTAGATTTAATGTTAGTTGTTTTTTTTTGTACAGGCGATATCTGCAACTTCAACGTCACCGGTCTTTTTGGGGTCCTTAACGTGGCAGTGATAAACAAAGATGGCGGTGGCGTTCGGAGCTTCATAGAGTTTTTCTGAATTTAGGAACTTTAGAATGATGATTTTATATCATTAATCACAATATTTCATATATGCATCACTTTGTCGTCTTGTTTGTGGTGTTTTAGGTGTTCCGTTGTAAAATGAGCGGCTGGGCCGGTTTTTCTGATGCGGAATTACGGAAGATTCAGCAGAAAGGTAACTGCTAACGTTAGCCGGAGAAGTTAGCATTTGACTTTGCTTCAGCTTCCCTGTTGACATTTTAATCCTCTTTAACATTTAGGCTGACTAATTTTATCTGAAAACCTTTGGCAGTAAGTAAGACTGCGTGTATTTTCAGACGCAGCGATGCCCGCTGCGGCAGCCCGCGGTCGGAAACCGGCTCCAGCCAACCGGAGTCGGCAGCAGCTCCAGCGGGAGAGGGCCCTCCAGCTGGCCGCTCAGAAGACCAGCGGAGCCCCGGCACCTGGCCTCCTCCTGGAGCAACAACTCAGCACACCGCCGCCGAAGGAAGAGGCTGTGTCTCAGCCCATGGCCCCTACAGGAGCTCCGGCTGTCAAACAGGAGCTGCAGCAGAAACCAAACGAGGTGAAGTCGACTGAAAACCATCAGCCGGGTTCAGAGGAGGAAACCCCGGCTGTTAAAGAGCTGGAGAAACAAGAGGTGGAACTGTTAGTATGTCTTTTATTCTGTACTCTACTGAGTTTGATTGTACAGCAAATATTATGTGCAATATATACGACCTCTGTTGTTTCCTAATGTTTAGGCTAATAACATCTGTTGTCTTTATGATTATGTTGTTCTCCCTTTCACTTTGCTCCTGCACCTTTGGTGGCAGTTGATAGTGCAGTCTGTACAAATGTTGGATATAAACTTTGATTTTGCTCCAGACAAACATTAAATTGTTTTGGGCAGACTGTAGACAAATATGAGATCACAAAAATATCATTTGCTGGATAGCAGTCAGTGACTTAATCACATGGTAGTGTACGGAGTCCCTGAGGAGACAGATGATAAAGAAAGACAATGAGATGTTACTGAGACAGCAAACCACATGTGTGAGAGGAAGGCTGATGTTAAAGGAAGGGTTGAGTTTTTTACATCTGAATTAATTTCAGGTGACTGTTACCTGCTGAGTTTTGCCCAAAGTTCTGTGATATTCTGAAATGCATACAAAAACCCAAAACTCCTTTTTATGGTTGTTTTGTCTTTTTGAATCTGATGTGCGTTTTTGTGTGTTAAATCCTCTCCGTACCTAATTACAGACGGGAGAAGACGCGTCTGGAGCAGCTGCAGCAGGAGCAAAAGATAATCGAAGAGAGGAATAGGCGCAAGAAAGCTCTGCTGACAAAAACTATCGCTGAGAAGTGAGTATGGCTGTCTTGGTTCTGTGTTGAGTAGAATGTTATCATGACAAGAAGGCCAAAATTGAGGCAATAATAATAAGTGTACTTCGTTTGTTACCGTCCACAGGTCTAAACAGACTCAGGCAGAGGCTGTGAAGCTGAGGAGGATCCAGAAGGAGCTCCAGGCCCTCGATGACATGGTGTCCAATGATATCGGCATCCTGAGAGGAAGGATAGAGCAATCGAGCTGGGAATACTCCGCTGCCAGGTACAGAGACAATACGAGGAAATGTGGGGCAACAAATTGCCATAAACGCCTGTTGAATTGTTGTCAGTAGAGAGCATTGTAGATCCAAGGTGAAACTGACAGAACAGCCAGACACCAGGAAAAAAAGGTAGAACCGGTGCTTCACATTGCCGATTTTAATAATCATCATGGTGTCGGATACGAGACATACTGGTTTTGATTAGTCTGTGAGTTTCCTCAGCTGCTGGTGCTGTAGATGCAAGAAATGCTGCTCTGTTTTAAAATAGGAAAACCCTTTAAAAATGTGAGAATTCTCAATAATTTATCAGGTATAGGTCTGAGTCTGGATAGGCCAGCATCTGAGTCCAGACCCAGACCACAGTCCTTTACCTATACCTTTATTGCTGTCAGTGGTCTTGAATGTAGCACCATTGTATTCTCTTGTGTTTCGATTTGTTGGTTTGTAGCTGTTATAGCAGCAGACACATTGTGAGGATTCGGTTCCAAGTTTTCTGACACTATCAGAAGTTTGGCGCAGGCTGTCTGTGGTCTACAAAACTCTGAATGAGCAGTTGGTGGAAGTGACTCACAACTAAAACCAATCATCTCGCTTCTGTGAAGTCAACTGTGAAGTCTTGTCTGGGACAGCCCAAAAATCACACAAGTCAGCAAAGTTAACAACCTGTCGCAGTGGGATTTGAACTCACTCCGACTGAGGAAGCAGCTCTTTTAACTGAGTTAATGTCAACATATGTAGAAATACCCGAGGTTCAGACATTAGTTGGTGTCAAGTGCCCTCACTGTTGAAAGGTATTGGTGCAGAACTCCCCACTTGAAAGGTAGCTAATCTCGGGAGGATTTCACAGGATTCCACTCATCACACCTTTGCTCTTTTTACTTCTTTCTTTTTATTTATGGAAGTTGGTTGCAATTGTGAATAGTGGTCAGGTGAAAAACCTTTAAACACAAACAAACACCATGTTAAGAAAATGAAACAAGATAAACATACAAATTCTTTATATAACCAGAAATAAACCCTGTAAATAAGCAGCAAATAATTAATCCCAAATAAATAAGTTAAACCGTATACAGCTATCACCTTCAAACATTTGATTTAACCTTATGATTCTAAGATTTTAACTTTGCAATAAATCAGCTCTCCAGGATAAATCCAAATATGTGATACTTTAAACTGCATTTAACCATAAAATATTTTAATTTCATTCATTTAACGTGATCCCAACCATATCACCCAAGTGCTCACCACCATTAAGTGGACACCAGCAGTGCAACAAGCTCACCGGCTGCATCTCCCCCGAAAGCCCAGCTCTGCACAAACAAATCTTGGTAATCTGGTCCAAATCTCAGTCACCTCTCATGCTGCGTGCTCCCACTGCTGCTCTGTAGTGATTGTGAGTGTGTGTGTGACTCCAAACCCAGCTAATTAACCAACCACCCTCACCTGGTGCACTCAGCCTGCTGCATTCAGCTGCGAGAGGCACTCAACCTGGTGTATCCAGGCTGGAGGGGCGTGGCCCACAGTTCAGCTCCACACCTCCCACTCGATCTTTCCAGGGAAACCGCTGGAACGATCGCAGACCCTGGTGCACTTGTGGTCAGAGTTTCCCTCCTGGGTCCCCTGCCTGCTCCTCAATTGGCAGCAGAACAACCAGTCGCCGGACGTCCCGGTGAAGTATTGTGGACCGAAAGTCCCTCTGGATGCTGGAGACAGGATGCTTGGGTACTGATGTTGCTGGTCTCACCTCAGGGATACAGAAGCTTGGAACAATCCTGACATTCACATCCCGCACGATGCCACGGGGGTCCGGGTTGACACTGACAACTCTTCCAAGCTTGAATTGTCCCCTCATGGCATTCTGATCACACAGCCAAATGATGTCTCCAACAGCAACATTCCTTTGTGCAGTGTGCCACTTACTTCTTACAAACAGATTGGGACCAGCAAGCTGGCTCCATGATCTCCAGAACTTGTTTACCTGGTGTTGCATTTCTTGGAGTCTCTTATAGGGATAGCTCGTGAAGTCAAACGTCTTCCAGTCACCACTTGAAGATGCTCGTCCCAGCAGAAGCACATTTGGTGTGATGTACTGCACGGTGTCTTCAAGGCTCTGCACCCTGGCATTGATAGGACGTTCATTAGCAAGATTAGCAGCGAGCTGGAGGGTTGTCTGAAGCTCACTGTAGCTGAGGCACGACTCTCTCCCCAAACTCTGGAATGCCTTCTTCACAATGCGAACAGCTGCTTCAGCAGCACCATTACGATGTGGTGAATCAGCTGGTTGGATTTTCCACTGCCAGTCGGTCCCATTTTGAGCTGCAGCCTCTTCCACAGCAGACCTGTCCAGCCCATTTAAAAACTTGTACAATTCTTCCAGAACAGGTTTGGGACCGACAAAATTGGTCCCCGGGTCAGACCAAATCTTCTTAGGATGCCCTCGAAATGCTGTGAATCTCTGATAAGCCATCAGGAAACTTTCAGTCGACATGGTATTGGCCAGCTCTGTGTGGATCGCTCTACTGGCCATGCAGCAGAATACGACTCCCCAAACCTTCATTGTGACCCTCTTCCTCACATCGTCTTTGGCTTGATAAGGTCCAAACAGGTCCACAGCTGTGAACTCGAAGGGGGCTGCAGGTCTAGTTCTCTCCTGAGGCAGATTTCCCATCACTTGTTGACATTTCCTGGCTCTGGCTTTCTTACAGATCACACACTTGTCAATAACTTTTTGAGCAATCCTTCTTCCTTTGATGATCCATGCTTTCTTTCTCACCTTCAGCAGAGTCGCAGCCACTCCCTCATGACCCTTGCTGTGAGCCTCACGAACCAAAAGCGTTGAGATCCAAGCACTGTAAGGTAAGAGGGGAACACCAGCTTTGTCTTCATTAAAGGCCTGGATCCTCCCACCGCAAATCAGCAGTCCGGTTTCTGGTTCTTTATAGACTACCAGCCGGTCTGTAGTGGTGGTGGGAAAAGTCACGCCCTCTTGTGCAGCAAGGAAAAGGTCTCTTAGGGCATCTTGACGTTCTGTTGCAGTGATGACTCCGCTTGATGAAACTGCCTCCCACTTTGGAGTTCTCAAGGTACTATTTTGTGCTGCAAACCTCTTTGCTGACCTCCAGACCCACGCAACCGTTTTGACCAGGTGAGTCAAATCACTGAACCGTCCTTCCTTCACCAGGTTTCGGATAGCTGCGCCGGCAGGTGGCCTTCGATGCTCTTGATCAGGCGGCTCTTTCTCTTCCTGAGCTCTTGTAAGTGCAGCAACAAAGGATTTCTTCTGCATCTTACTGATGCTCTCTCGGGCAGTTGCCGACACATCCTTTGCAGACTTGATTGGCCACTCATCAGCCGGTAGACTCAGGAACTTTGGCCCCTGCTGCCATACTGAATCTTCACCCAAGTCTTTCGGACTAGCCCCTCGAGTGATGATGTCGGCAATGTTCAGGGGTCCAGGGATCCACCACCAATCTTCAAGTCGTGTGCTGCTTTGGATCTCTCCAATTCTGTTGGCGAAGAAAGTCTGGAAGCCATAGCTCTCACGCTGGATTGCACCAAGCACCGTTTGACTATCGACAAAGTGGTACCACTGCTTGACTTGGATGCAGCCATGTTTCTCAAAGTACTTCTTTAAGCGGGCGGCGAAGACTGCTCCACACAGCTCAGCTTTCACTGCTTCCCCCTTGTGGTCTAGAGGCGTCAACTTTGCTTTAGACTCCACCAATCTCACTGTTGAACCATGGTCACAGGCCCACTGCAGGTATAAGACGGCTCCATAGGCATGCTCACTGCCATCAGAGAAGGTGATCGCATCAGGTTTAGCAGAGACGTCCACAGGGGTCAGGGCTCTAGGAAACTTGACCTTGTTCAGCTGAACGAATTCCTCAAAGAGGCTGATGGCATCTTCTCTGAGCTTGTCTGACAGCGCAAGGTCCCATGTGTCTTTGGTGGTGCTACCTTTAGGTTTGGCTTCCTGGAATGCTCTTCGAACCAAGATGGCCCCTTTCTGCTTTGCAGGCGTTGTCAGACCGATGGGGTCATACAGCCCAGAAACTTGACTGAGCAACTCCCGTCGTGTCAGTGGGTCTGGCGTCTGGACTCTCACTTGCTCCAAAACAAGATCTTGGCCAAGTCTCATCTTTCTCTTTCTTTTTGAGAAGTTTATCCCAACCATGACGTGAAGCTTGTCATCCTCCAAGGTGTAGCCAAGGCCAAGAGCTTTGTTGTCTTCATCTTTAAGCTGGTTCGGCAGGACCACAGTCTTTGCAGTTGCCTCCTGTTGTTGTTTTCCAGCAGGCTCTTCCCTCCTTTGGCCAGAGAAAACCCATGGCTTCAACTCGAAACCCCCTGCTTTCAGGATTTCCTCCACATTTGCTGTGATGATTTTAAGCTCGTCCAGGTTGTCATGAGAGGTCAAGAGGTCATCGACATAGCTGTCTTCTTGTAGCACTCAGCGCTCCTCCACAAGATGGCTAAACTGGGGGAGATTAGCCGTCTCTCTCATGGCTAGTTGAGCAATACAACCTGCTGGTTTGTCTCCAATGTTGACTCTTGTTACTGCATATTCGCCCAGCTCTTCTTCTTCGGAGTCACGCCACAGAAACCTATGCAAATGTACTTCTTGGTCTTCGAGCCAGACTGAATTGTACATTTTTTTGATGTCTCCCAAAGCAGCAAAGACTCCCCTCCGGAACTTGAGAAGCACAGCACGGATTGGGTTAAGGACATCTGGGCCTTTCAACAGGAGATCATTAAGACTCAAGCCTCTGAACTTCTGGCTACTGTTCCAGACAAGTCTTACCGGAGTCGTGACCGAGTGTGGATTGGGTGCGATGAGATGGCTGATGTACCACACTGGTCCGGTCCACGAACGCAGGGCATCTTCAGACAACTTCATTGCAGCCCGGCGGTTAACCATATCGTGAACTTGAGCAGCGTAGGCAGCCTTCCATTCTGGTTCCTTGGCCAGCTGTCTCTCTGTCCTCAGGAAGGTGGCCTCAACTGCCTTCCTGTTGCTTGGCAATGCGGCTGGATCCTCCACCCAAGGGTATCTGGCATGCCAGTGTGGCCTCTCACTGTGGTTATCAGCAGTTGCATATGTAAGGCCGCTCCTCACCACCTCCAGCTCTCTTTCTTCAGCAAGAGTCATTTCTTTGCCGCCTGGCTGGCAGTTTCCACAGCGGCAGCCTCCACATTTTGGGACACAGCCGGCACCAATGCTGTCCCATTTCCACCACTCGAGGAAGTTGGAGGCAGTAGCTGCTGAACTGGAATGCTGACCTTGGATGGCTTTTGGGGCTTGTTGATTTTGTGGAGGATGAATAGGGACCACACAGGTACGTTCTTCATATTTCACAGCAGCAGTTCTCATCGACCTTGCAAAATGCGTTCTAGACGTATGGGCTGATACTGTGACCTCTTCAAACAACTCAGGATGGGCGCCAGCAACTGTCTTTCCCAGTGGTCCATCCCACAGCACAAGGTCCCCCACTGTGCGGATTTTCTGGGGAGCCAGCTGACCTTCCTTGTGACTTACGAGGAGCTGGATCTCTCTTGGCCTTACCAGCTCACCGAGTGGAATGTCTGGGAAGAACTTTTGCAGTTTCTCGGCTGTCACATGCCTATGAACATCTGCAATGCTATCCAGGCCATAGCAAATCAGCTGGTGGGATCTGAATGTGCCTCGTGAGGTGCTAACACGGATTTTTAGGAGGTAACGCTTCGTTTGGACAAAGACTTTCATGCCTCCTACACCATGAACCACGAGTGTGATGTCTTCGCTTCTGAGATTGAGTCGACCAGCTGCCTTGTGGGTGATGTAATTGGTGTCTGAAGCTAGGTCAATCAGGGTGCCAATTCTTTGTCCAGCATTGGCCGTAACCTCCAGTAGCATCATGATGACAGGCCATTCCACCAAGCCGCCTCCCGCCAGAAGACTTGAGTTACTCTTTGCAGAATGGGAGGTTCTGGACACTGTGTTGCTGAATGCATCTCGGCATTGTTGGGCTAACTCAGGCGATAGCTTGCTGAAGAATTCTTCTTGGGCCTCAGTGTAATTTGGCGTAGTTTTGTTGCCACCTCCCACCATGCTGCTTTTCCTCTGGGTTGCGCTGCCTCTGGATGCTTCAGCACTGGGACAAAGGTAGTAGTGGTGTTCTATGGCTCGCTTGCCTCCGCATTCAGGATTTCTGCACAGGAATGTTGTTTTGCAGTGACCCTCATGATCATGGATCTCCAGGCATTTCCCACAGGCTCCCAGTTTTCTTACTGCATCCTTCTTTTCTGTGAGTCTGAGCGTGCGGAACTTTTTGCAGAAGTAGAGCTTTCTCTTATGCTTGATGTCACCACAGACGACACACTCTGAAGGATGGCTACTTGACTGGTTTGATGCCCTGGTTCTGGCTTGCCTTTGCTCAGACCGGATTTCTCTCTTTGGTGGGTCTTCATCCCTCAACTGGTCCAGCTGTTCATAGATGCTTTCTTGACTCTTGAGGAAAGCTAGCAGACTGTCAAAGCGCCTGTCTGGATCAGCACTGCTCCTCTCAGCTGCATGGAGAAGCCACTCTTTCTTCAATGCATCAGGAAGTTTGCTTTCAATTGACTTAGTCACTAGAGGGTTCTTTAAAGCACCAGTGTCACCAAGGTCCCTCAGGTCTTCAAGAGCTTTCTCAACAGCTTGGATGAGCTCAACAATTTTCTTTGGCTGGTGGCTTTTGACAGCTGGAAGCCTCTGCAGTTCCTCGACTATCTCAATGGCGATTGCAGTTTGGCTTCCAAACCGATTCTGCAGCACACGGAAGATGTCTTCTGCCGTGTTATAAGTTGTCAAGCGAAGATCTCTCATTATTCTCTCATCCAAACTGTCAAGTAGCTGGAACTTTTTGACTTCTTTTGACCCAGTTGGTTCCCCTTGCATCTGGAGGGCCTCCCAGTCTCTTCTCCAGCGGTGAAAGTCACGCTTGATGCCAGTGAATTTAGGGAGGGAGGTTGGCTTCAGTCTTATGACTGATGTTGGGTAGCTGTTAAGAGCTGCAGTCACAACCTTTCCAGCATCTTCTTCAGCTTTTGCTTGAATAAAATCTGCTTTTCTTGACATTAACTTGGGAATAGCCTGCTCAAGCTGACGCATGCGCCACTGGAAGTCTTTCTGCTCAGCAGGAGGGGCCCAACACTTCCACTGCTTATGCAGCTCTTTTGCCTTTTTGACCAGTCTCTCCAGGTAGTCGAACATGAAGTTGAAGGCCTCCTTGTTTCCACTGAGCTCGAAGGACGCCACACACTCTACTTTCTCCTCTGCTGCCTTTACTGCCATAGTCAGTTCCTCTTCTCCAAAGTTGGCCCAGAGTGTCTTTTGGATGAGGTCCTTCACCTCCTTCAGTTTCGTTTCACACTCACTTGCAGTTTTTTCAATATCGGCCTTTTGCTGCTCACTCAACGCAGGACCTCCTTCAGCACCTGCATCCGACTCTGCTTCTGCAATACACTGGGCCTCCACATCCTCATTTGCCTCCATGACTTTGTTGGCCTCAATTGTAAGCTTTTTGAAACTGTCTCTGAGCTCCTCTTCAGGCAATATTGCATGCATCCTCACAACATTGTTGGCCAGCCGGGAGAATTGACGCTTCGCCGTCGTTCTGTTGGCTTTAAGCTGCTCCAGTGACTTTGAGTCAGCCATCTTCTTTTACAGCAGAATGGAGTAAGGTGACGTTCAGTATCTCATCAGGCTTCTTCTAGGCCTGGCCGGTCGCTGTTCTGGTTTCTCTTCTCCAGATGCAGCCGGTTTTTCACTGTCAAGTGCCCTCACTGTTGAAAGGTATTGGTGCAGAACTCCCCACTTGAAAGGTAGCTAATCTCGGGAGGATTTCACAGGATTCCACTCATCACACCTTTGCTCTTTTTACTTCTTTCTTTTTATTTATGGAAGTTGGTTGCAATTGTGAATAGTGGTCAGGTGAAAAACCTTTAAACACAAACAAACACCATGTTAAGAAAATGAAACAAGATAAACATACAAATTCTTTATATAACCAGAAATAAACCCTGTAAATAAGCAGCAAATAATTAATCCCAAATAAATAAGTTAAACCGTATACAGCTATCACCTTCAAACATTTGATTTAACCTTATGATTCTAAGATTTTAACTTTGCAATAAATCAGCTCTCCAGGATAAATCCAAATATGTGATACTTTAAACTGCATTTAACCATAAAATATTTTAATTTCATTCATTTAACGTGATCCCAACCATATCACCCAAGTGCTCACCACCATTAAGTGGACACCAGCAGTGCAACAAGCTCACCGGCTGCATCTCCCCCGAAAGCCCAGCTCTGCACAAACAAATCTTGGTAATCTGGTCCAAATCTCAGTCACCTCTCATGCTGCGTGCTCCCACTGCTGCTCTGTAGTGATTGTGAGTGTGTGTGTGACTCCAAACCCAGCTAATTAACCAACCACCCTCACCTGGTGCACTCAGCCTGCTGCATTCAGCTGCGAGAGGCACTCAACCTGGTGTATCCAGGCTGGAGGGGCGTGGCCCACAGTTCAGCTCCACAGTTGGTTTTCCACTGAGTTTGACCATAGAGTCCATTAGCAGGTAACAGGGGCTTAATTCCACAGAAGGCTGAATAAGAGAGCTGCAACAACCAGTCGATTAATCAGTCAGTCCAGCAAAGGAAAATTGATTTGCTGGTTCCAGCTTCTTAAATGTGAGGAATTTGCAGCTTTTTTTGTCATTCTGACAGTAAATGACGAGTGTTTGGGTTTCAGACTGTTGGTTGAACAAAAGAAACCATTTGAAGACGTTACTTTGGGCTCTGAGAAATTGTGATGAGCATTTTTCACAGTTTCTTGACATGAAAGACTAAATGAGTCATCGTGAAAAACAATCAGTAGGTTAATTAAAGTTAAAATGCAACTAAGTTGCAGCCCTGCTGAACAACAGTAACCAAGACTGCTCTTACACGTCGCTTTTCTTTCTTGAAGTACATTCAGAGACAGATGAGTTTGGTCATTGCTGGATCATCAATATGTTTGTACATTTGAGCCAAGGAGCTCTCAGGGTTTTAGAAAATCATTTGAGTATTCATCAGAGGCAAACAGTTTGATTTGAATAAATAAACTTCAGATTCAGTCGCAGTCCTGCAGTAAACTGTGGTCACTTGTAATAAAAGTGAGCAGGTAATGAACTGTACACCGACTGTAAATGCTCTCACTGCCCCCTGCAGCTTGTTTCCAGTATTCATGTGTTCTCAAACTCTTTGAACCAGTTTAGCAGACGCGGTCCTGCTCAGATGTTCGACATGCGGAGACTAATGAAGCCCTGAAAAAACTTGATAAATATAAGTGTGAAAAAAACCTCTTGAATCATGTTGTTAATCAGTGCAGCATTAAATTCTCAGCAGCCGCAGAAGGTATAAAGACTGTAAAATCTTTAATACACAATACATGTTTTACCCGCACTGATGCAGTCCAGCTGTGTTTGACCTTGTGCTTGTAGCTGTGATTTTTCTCAGCAGCCTGCTGTGTAGTGAGATTAGCTCCACGTCATGAACGCTCCTCATTACAGATGTTTGTATAACGGGAAGAGGACCCGACCTTCACACACTCGCTGCGCTGGATTCTCCTCTGATTATGTTGATTTAATGAATTGTTGAGATTTCTCTGAGGTACAACATGAAACCCTGTTTGACATCATCTGTTTCCAAACAGTGTGTGATGTTCTGTTTCTCACAATTAAAACAAAGTTTCTGCATTCAGACGATGTGGGAGGACCCGTGTGTGTCCTCAGCAGGGCCGGGCTCGAAAGTATTCAGTGCTTCTGCCAAAATGATGAACCGGTATAGACCTGGACTTAACATCCGACCCGAGTGATCCAATCACAAGTGTTCAGCTCTCAGACCGTCACTTCACAGCTACATTACATTACATTACATTACATTACATTAGCAAAGTGTCTCCAATTCAACAACTCACTAAACTGGGACATGTTTTAAGGGAGTCTGGGGACTTTCTCCACGGGGACAAAGAAGTAGCCTATATTGGTTACTGTTCAGTGTATTTGTAAAATTTGACATGTTTAGCTTCAATAAAATGTTTTTCTTCTTTCATAAATTGAGTGTAAATGGTGAAATCAGTGTAAACAGTGTGTTCAAACAGCTGCTGAATGTTTTTTTTGTTTTTTTTCAAGAAATATAAAAGTCATTTTTCTACAACAACAAAAACACCGGTTTTACAATTAGCAAAAGAGGTTCTCAGGATTAGAGCTGCAGCTAACGATTAATATCAATTAATCCAACGATCATTTTCTACATCATTTCATTTATTGGTTGGTCTATAAAATGACATATTTTAATAATTAAATATAACCCAGAGAATTAAACCATTATTCTAACATCAACACAGTTGGCAATTATTTTTCTGTTAATCATCTCATTGATTAGTCGACTGATTGTTGCAGCTCTAAACGAGAGTCTGCTTCTGATCAGCCATTCGCTGCCAGCTTTCAATCCTTGAGTTTTCAACACTTGGTGCAACAGACAATCAACAGTCAATACTAAATAAGTTTAAAACCCAACTAAGGCTGCAGGTAACATATATTCCAATACCAACCAATCTGCAGATAATTATTCCAGTTAATGGTGAAGACAATATTTACTGCAAGTTCTCAGAACCAAAGCAAGGATAAGGATAGGATATTAAGGTAAACAGTCAGAAAATGCTCAGATTTTAAAAACCTAATTAGCATTTTTGGTTGATAAATTATTCAAACAATAATCATCAGAATAGTTCTTGGTTAATGTTGATGGACTAATCACTTAACAGACACAGTGCAACACCCAACACTCTTCCTCAGTGGATTTAATTTCTGATATTCTAACTAGCGTTTTGGTCTTTATACCAGTGAGACTCTTTAATCTTAAATACATTTGCTGGATTATTCTTCTCAGCCAAATTTTTTATTTATTTCTGTCTTCACATTAAGCTTTGACAGAAAGCAGGTGTTAAAAGAGGAATCTGCATGATTGAGCACTGAGCATATTTGGTCATAATAGATCTTATCAGCAGGACAGGAATGCAGACAGGAGTACTTTGATTTGTTGCAGCAAATATTCAAAATGAAAAGAAACACTCCTCCTGTCACAATCTGTAGGCGAAATGTTCAGTAAAAATGAGAAGTTCTTCAGGCCTGTTGTTCAGTTTCTCTTCACATTTTCTTCCTCACGTATTTTCTCAGAAAGCGTTACGAGAAGGCGGAGGCCGAGTACGTGACGGCCAAGCTGGACCTGCACAAGAAGACGGAGGTGAAGGAGCAGCTGACGGAGCACCTCTGCGCCATCATCCAGCAGAATGAGCTGCGTAAAGCCATGAAGCTGGAGGAGCTGATGCAGCAGCTGCAGCTTCAGGCCACTGAGGAGGAGCTGGAGAGGCAGAAGGTGGAGGAGGAGGAGGCGGAGAAGAAGAGGAGAAGCTGTGTGGAGACGCAGAGAAACGGTTCAGTGGAGAATCAGGAGGAAGCGGTGCAATCAACCAAAGACTGTAGACCCACGGAGGAAGAGACAGTGAAGGAGGAGAGAGGAGGTGACGTCCAGCAGGAGCACCACCCGACGACTGACGCAGCAACGACTGAACAAGACTGTAAAACACTAGAAAACTGTGTTCAGAGTGAAGCCGAGGCCTCCTGATGCTCAGAAAAGACAGACAGACAGTCATCATCTGTCAGCTGAGCTGTAAAATATCTGGACATTATCACACATGAATATAAAATGCTAACGCTAATGTTGTACACTAACACTGTCAGCTAGATGAGATGTTGATGCTGTAACTTCCAGGGCTGGGTGTTCACGTCAGTACAAACTGAGTCAGTGTCTGCTAAACATTATGTTTTATTACATCTTAATGTTTTAGGATGATGATTACTGGTACCAGAAGTCGTAGGGAGGTGATGGTTGACGCAGTTGTGGTTTTAGATGTTAAATACACGACCACTATCTTAAAGCAAACAAGACCATCAGTGAGAAGATAGCTACTTCTAAATAGTTATTATAGATATTGTAAATGCCTGTCACCGGGTCTGATTCCGATTTATCTGGGTCAGAGAAGTCATAAAATTACAACTATCTTTTACGATGGAGGGCTGAGGGTGAATCGTTTCACAGCCAGAGAGAAAAAACACAAACAAATAAAACAAATTCTACTTGGTTTTGCTTTTCGTCCACAGGAGCTGCCAGAATCAATAAAAAAATAAAAGTTCCTTCTAGCAGCTTTAACCTCATTATAGCCAAAACCTTGAGTTACCTAAACTGAACCATAAAATGTTAAAGAGCAACTCCAATCAAAAATAGAGCGCCGGTATTAGATCGTTATCAGAGTGAGAAAGGTTACAGCTTTACCTGCAACTCTGCTGATTAGTTTATGAATAACATTTCTTTATTATGCTGGTAAAAGATGTCAGCTTTTGTTAAACGAAGCAGAAATCCGTCTGTAAAAAAGTTGTTTTGATGATACTCGTACTTGAGTATTTCATCAGCAGTGATACTGGAAAAAAAGTTAAAGGACACCCAGCCCTCCGTACGTGTGTACCTGCAGGATCAGACACAATCATCTTCAGCTGCAGAGTAAAATATCTCTCAGCCATTATCCTCAATCGCTGTCTTTATGTGTGCCCTTCCAGACAAAAAACTCTTCTTCCAAACATGTGGTTTTACATCCCATGTGAATTATCTCTCTGCGCAAAGGTCGAATTCAAAAGCTGACTGTTTATGATTGTTGTCTCTTTGTGGCGACAACCAAAAGATGGGTCCTGTTTACTTCCTGGAACGTCTCTGTTTGATGCAGACGCTCCGCAGCGTTCATCCGCACATGAACCCTCCTGTCTCGTGCTGTAGATGAACACGTTAGCTGGCGCTGCGCTCGTGTTTCACAGAGATAATTCAGGTCTCGTCGGTGCGGCTGAGGAGCAGCGGGCCTCCTGATGGTAAGATGATATCTGTTAATGTATGGACGGATGCTTTCAGCTTTTCGCTCGCTGCACATGTGTTGAAAATAATATATGACGATAATCTAATGTTAAACTTTCTATCTGTGGGCCTGACCAAAGTCTGTATACTCTGTGGTTTTGTGTGTGGAGCGAATGACTGGTGCATATGAGAAGTTATTTAAATGGGTAAATATTTAAAAAGGTGATATTTAGGTATGCAGTATGATATTTTACTAAAATAAACTTTAAAGGAACTCATTTCCCCTCTCGTCTATTTTGTCCTGGTGTCGTAACTTTTTTTGATAATGAGTTATCTGCAGGACCGCAGCTTGTGGTCCTGGAAGGAATTTACACGGGGGAGCAGCTTCTGGGACTCTCACGGCTTTTTGCAAGTCGTTTTTTAAAGTGCAGTAAGTGTTTCTGTAAACCGCTTTGAGATTTTACAGCGCTCCGGTCACATCTGGCCGTCTGAAGCAGAGGCCGTAAAAGCAGCTTTTTTAATTAGTTGGGAGGTAGAAGCTCGGAGAGGGAGAGTGACCACCGTCCCGTCTGTCCCCGCTGAACCTCCAAGGTCAACGTTTGAAGTCCCGAGGAGCTGATGTCAGATCAGATTTGACCAAATTAGAAAGACATTTAAATAAAAAAGGTGCAATTATGTCATTTCCCCTCAGCTGTGACCTTCACTGTGAAACAAAATCCATGAGTGGAAGCTAATTAAGAACATTTAGTCAATTATAATTTTGAGTTACTCTTTTTATCCTTAAGGGTTTTTATTTGATGCTACTTTATACTTGAACTGTTGTAATTTTTACATTTATTCAACCAGTTTTTGTACTTTACAGTTCAGATATTCTTAAAATATGATGTAATGATGCAGAAATAAATTGTAGAAAGTCAATTTATTCTGTAATTGAGTCATAAAAACATTTTTTTTTTAAAAAGTTTTAAAAAGTCATTATTGTTATGCTGCATCCTGTTTTACTCTGTCTTGTTAATGCTACAAAAACTCACTTTTCTATAAAACAGTTTTAAATAAGCTGATTAGATGAAAGATCAAATAAATTTAAAAAAAGAAATATTCTGCAGACAGATTTATTTTTGTTTTATTTTTTTATTTGTTTTAATAGAATGAGGTTTTAGGACTCAGTTATAGACTGATTTCACTCTATAAACTACAACATTAAAATATAATTTTAAAAAACAAATAATATAGATATAACAATATTAAATGTGCTGTTTAACATAATTAAAACATTTGCTTTTGAAACTTTAAGTCCGGGCTGCTCAAAGTGGGGCCTGCGGTCCAAAGTCGGCCCGCCGTGAGGTTTTATTTGGCCTGCGAGATGCTTCGAGTGAAAATAAAATAGAACCTGAGTTGATGCTTTAATTTCGGGAGGTAAAAAATGCTCCTTTAAATACGTAGAAATCCTAATTGTTAATTATTTTTCATAATCTGATCACGACGGCAGAGTGAAGTCAGTTCAACTGAGGAAATGAAAAAATACGGAAGCCCTGAAGGCAAGTGGAAATTTTATTTTTTTGATAATGGCAAAACATTTTCACCTGTTTTTATAAAAAAACCAGTGAAGATGGAGAGAAAACAGTCTAGATCAGATTCAGAAAATGGGTCACTGAAGTTAGTTTTTCTCACTGACCTCTCAGGGCTTCCGTAGATTAAAGGCCTTCCTTCTGTCATCTGAACAACATAATGCAAAAATGACTTCTTTCTTTTTCTTTTTCAGTTTTGGCTCTCAAAGGGAAAAAGTTTGAGCATTTCTGTACTCGTACTCAAGTACTCGAGTATATTTTTTACTGAAATAAAGGATCTGAGAACTTCTTCCACCGCTGACACGATCACATTAAGTTTCTCTCTTTTGCAACATTATTCCTCCAAATCTTTCAAAATAAAACATGATGTAGAAAAGTTCAATTTGCCAACTAATAATCGTACAAACTGGACTGAGAGAGTGTTTATCCTCCTCCACATGTTCACATGATCCTCCTCGCTGCTTCGGCTTAAAATGGGAATAATAATAATTGTCACGAGAACTCCTCAGGGGGGGTCCTTGTGAAAAGAAATGTGTTTTGGATTATGACAAAGAAAAATGAGAAGATTCAGGCTGCGGAGATTAAGGCATCCAACCGGGCTTCAAACTGCACAAACGGCTTCTACATTTGGAAATACATTTCCATTAGTGTGTGTGTGTGTGTGTGTGTGTGTGTGTGTGTGTGTGTGTGTGTGTGTGTGTGTGTGTGTGCTGGGCCGGACTTCAGAGGGTTTATAAAGTAAAGTGTGATTTATGTGGCGCTGGCGTCCCTCGACAGGTCGAGAAAGACCCTGAAACCCGAGAAGTCCAAGAGCCGAGAGAGGAAAAAACCCTCAAAAAGCCCCAAAAAATCAAGTTTTCCTCCAAATCTGCGCCATCTGGACCAGCCGAACTTCACCTCCACACCACTGAACTCTGAACTCACTGTCGGTACAAATGTGGAAGACAGAAAAAGAGAAAATGAAACTAATCAGATTCAGATTTGATGTTTTTGCAGTGAACTTTCGGCCTAATTTGCTTTGGCAATTATCAAAACGCGCGTCCAGTTTAATTTAGCTGCTGGATAATTAACACAGTCTCATTTTCTTTTTTAATTTAATGCTTCACTGTTGAAGCCGAATTAATGTAATTTCCCTGAAGAACCGACATCCAGACTCCATATTTATAAATCTGGACAATAAATAGAAAAATTTGACTCTTTCATCGAAATATTTAAAGAAACTTTAATCGAATTTGGCTTCCTGCGTAAAACAGATGATGGAAAATAAACTCAGCTCGACAGAAAGTGAGTGTAGATGATGGAAAACAAATTTAAGAATATAAAAATATAACTCTAAAACATTCTGATTAATTTCAAAACGCTTAAAATTTATTCAACCTATAACCTGAAAAATGAACTCAAAGAAACCCCGAGAAGAAGAAGAAGAAGAAGAAGCAGGAGCACTGAACTAAGTGATTTATGTCTCCTGCTCATCAGTAATAAACGACGTGTTCCGCGGTGTTTCTGGTGGTTTATAATAATGAGAATGAGTGCGGCTGAATTAATTTCACACGGCCACTCGCTCTGTAAACTCTCCGTGTTGTTTTAATCAGGAGCAGATCTGCTGTTTTATGTCGGAACACCACAGACCGTTTACAGTTACAACATGTGAGCCGCCTGCAACAACAGAAACAGAACAGAACCGCTCGTAAAACATAAAGAGGGGACGCTCATAGTTCATATAATACAATTACATACAATTATGTATATTTCTCTGTTACGCCACAGTGAAGTCACGTCGCCATAAAGTAGCTATCGCAGTTTTTTAAGTGTCAGCATCTCGTTTCTCATCAGCTCGATGACAGAAGAGCATCACTCACACATCTCAACCCAAAACTACACGTGACCCTGTGATTCTGCACGAGCAGCTGGAAGATCAGAGTTTTTATAAGAGTGAAGGGAAAAAAACCTCATCTTCAAAACGTTAAAGGGGAGAAATTCAGACTCAATATTAATGAGGTAATGATGAGGTAATAATACAAACTTCTTCCATTAGTGAACAAACGAGCTGTTCTCTCCCAGAACGCTGTTTGAAGCTAGAAAGGTGGCAGGGTCCGCCACATGTAAACAAAGCAAAACAGTGTGAAATTGTGTTGTCCCTAGTATCGGACCCTGCCTTCAAGGACAACACAATTTC
The DNA here is from genome assembly GCF_040436345.1 of Pagrus major. NCBI lineage: Eukaryota > Metazoa > Chordata > Actinopteri > Spariformes > Sparidae > Pagrus > Pagrus major. Next base: position 2,383,717 of record NC_133225.1, on the reverse strand, counting down.
ATCCTGTTTTTTCTTTGTTTACATGTGGCGGACCCTGCCACCTGCCACCCTGAGGTTTTCGTCATTCGAACTGCTTTTTATGAAGTCAAATTACAATTAAATTCTCTAAAGCTGAACCCGCTCTTCTCTTTTTGTCTCTTTAAGGTCAGTTTGTTTCTTCAGTTTATTCAGTCATGAGTACAAAGAGAGTTTAGTCAGTGGAGATCTTTCTTTTAAAACTACAGACTGCACCTTTAACACCTTTTCAGTATTAATTTTTGGAGCATTTAATGACGTTCACTAGAGCCCGACCGATATTATCAGCAGATATTTGCTTCTCACAGATAAATCAGTATCGGTGATTATGTTGCCTGATATAACTTTTATTTATCTATTTATTTATTTTTGGAGATGATGATGCAGAAAAAGATGCTTTGGATGATTTATAATTATTACATTCTCTGTGAAGAAAAAAATGAAAAAAATGTCTGCATATCGGCCCCAAAATCAAAAATCAATATGTTTATTTAATTATTTTAATTTGGCAGTATTAGTCCTCCGTACTTACAGTACTGAGTAATTGTCGCCTGCTTAGTTCCATTCCAGCTCTGCAGTGTTTATTTTTGCTGGTGCTATTTAAAGGGGCACTCTGTAGAAAGGTGGCAGGGTCCGCCACATATAAACAAAGTAAAACAGTATAAATTGTCCTTTAAGGTCAGTTTGTTTATTCAGTTTATTCAGTCATGAAAACTCTCTTCCTATTAGCATTTCTTCACCAGAACTACAGACTGCTCCTTTAAAGACTTTTAAACTGTTTTACTTTGTTTATATGTGGCGGACCCTGCCACCTCTCTAGCTTCAAACAGTGTTCTGGGACCTTATTTTCCTCTGAGAGCAGCTGGTTTATTCACTTAAGGAAAAAGTTTGTATTATTACCTCATTAATGTTGTAAATATTAAAAGTCTGAGTTTGAATTTCTTCTCCAGAACTACATACTGCTCCTTTAACATGCATCTGTGATTTAACAATTAAACAGGGCATTTTAAGGTGAACAGGCTGCTTTATTTTTTGTTAACACCTCATTATTCTACGTCTCCGTCAGAATCAGAATCAGCTTCAGGCCTGTTAGTAAAGAAGACATTCTAGATAATGCTTAAATATATTTAACATAAGTTTTTATTGATCCCAAAGAGGGAAACGTAGCATTATAACAACACAACAAAGGTTAAAGGTAAAGGTAAACGTTACTGCTAACTGCTGCCGTTAGCTCAGTTAGCCGTGCAGCTAGCAGTCCAAACTGGGAGTCCGGGTGTTAGAGCGGGACGGGTCGGGGCTAGCTGGTTAGCATGCTAACTTCAGTATATATCTTCGTAACACAATACACAGACGTCAAAATGTCAGAAGTGTCTTTCACATTCTGTTGATGATTTTATTTATTTTTTTAATGTTTTTAATTAAAATTCTTACATATTGCATCTTTAAGACATATTTTTTTTATACCAGTGGAGGAAAGTAAAAAAAAAAAAGTACATTTACTGAAGTACAATAGTGAGGTACTTCTGTTTTCTGTCGAATTTATCTGACAGCTACAGTCACCAGCGAACTTGCAGGTAAAGTTTTAATATATTTAAATATTTGATTGTGAGATCGTTTTAACAACCCAGCACTGAGTGAAATGGCTAAATGAGCTGCACCTCTCCTCACTTAATAATGCATACTTATACTCTCGTACAGCAGTATTTGTACCCGGTGGTGTTGATACTTCAGACCTGTCAGTCAACATGCATGCATTTACATAAATTCTCCATCTCGGTCTTAATGTGTTCAGCTCAGTCCGTCTGTGCAGTCCTGGCCCGGGGGCTGAGGGTGATGATGATGAAGGTGATGATGATGATGATGAGGGTCCCAGGCCGCCACCCTGCCGCCGCCACCGCTGTCCAGTGACCCCTGGTGCTGATTGGAGTAGCGCTGTGGCCCCTGTCCTCTTTTATTTCCCTAATTGGGAGTGAATGGCCTCCTTGTTGACTCTTTACATCCTGTGCAGGAGCCTCATGTTGCTCCCTCTGCGCTCTCGCCTGATTGCAGCGGCTGCACCGGGATTTTCTCCTCTTATAGCGAGAAGCTGCTGCTGCCGAGCTGCAGACGTCTCACACACACTCTGAGCTGATTACAGGAGGCCGTCAGAGGCCGGAGGAGTCAGTCACAACACCACAGACTCAACATGTCACTGCAGACACCATGTGTTCAACATGCACAGCAGATTTCATATGTAGCTTAACTAAATACATTTAGGTTACTCAGTGATGTGCTCATGAGGAGCAGTATGGGGTACTTAAACTTTACTCTATACTTGTATTTCACTACTTTTTTTCTTTACTGCTGTTATTACTTTGAAAAACATGAGAATTTAATTAAATATGATGAATGTTGTGGATTACACTACTCATCACCACATACAGTAGTATCTAGTAGTAAAATCTACTTTTACTTTAATAATACAGTGTGTGGATGATCCAGATGTTCGGCCTCGTGGATCTTTTGTTTATCGGGACATCTGGTTCACTATTTATTAATTTTTAGTTCTTTGTTTCCTTTGTATTACAGTTACTCTCCACCTCCCTGCACTTAAACTGCATTTTAAGTGTAATTTATTTGTTGGAAAAACAGACAAAACACATTAAACAAAGTTAAAGGAGCAGTCTGTAGAAATGTTAATGAGAAGAGAAAGATCTTCATTGGCTGATTAACAAACTAAATAATCAAACTCTCTTTGTTTTCATGACTGAATAAACTGAATAAACAAACTGAACTTAAAGGACAACACAATTCATACTGTTTTACTTTGTTTATATGTGGCGGACCCTGCCACCTTTCTAGCTTCAAACAGTGTTCTGGGACCTTATTCTCATCTGAGAACAGCTTGTTTATTCACTAATGGAAAACAGTCTGTGTTATGACCTCATTAATATTGTAAATATTGATATTCAGGGTTTGAATTTCTAAGTGTAATTGTTCTTTTTGTACACTGAGTGTAATTTAATTGCAATTTATTTGTTTCGCAAGAGACAAAACACATTAAACAAAGTTGAGATGAGTTGGATGAATACATAATTTTTTCCAGACAGATATCACGATGACGATAATCATGCTGTGAAAATCTGATATCACGCCAGTCCTGATCTCCAGATAACATTAGCTTAAATGTATATTTTATTGTATATTTATACCATAAAGGACTTGATGATATTTCATGATTTGATCTTACGTTAAATGTAAAGTCTGAATCTGAAAAAGTAGCTCCATCTGTCATCTGCTCTGACTTAAGTTCCCTCCGGGTTCAAGTCTTCAGTTGTTGCTTTATTCTTTGATTAAAAGCTTAACGTCACGTTTTCACCTCCTTTAATTTAAAAATCTTATTCCAACATGCTGCATGAAGACAGATCACACACTCTCACCTGTCCGCTGACTTCTCCTCATTAAGATTTACACTCAGAGGGTCGGCAGGTTTCTGTGGGTTCATGTTCAGTTACCACCCACAGTCCAAAACCAGCGCAGAAACCTAATTATCCTGCTCAGAGCTTTCAGTCCTGACGTGAGTTAAAGTGTGGAGTTTCATGAGTCTGTGATTAAGTCCCATTTCAACCAATTCAGTGAAGCTCTGCATTAATTTATGATCCGTCCTGTTTCTGGTTTGTGCAGTTTAATACAGAATCAGAGCGAGTCGTCCAGATTTATGTGTCAGACTTTATCGAAGCTAAATCCGAGCCCAGAAGCTGCCTGTCAGACTGTAACTCTGATGAAACACTCACATCATTTTTTAATCCTTACAGATAAAACAACAGATTATCAGAGACTTTGTGTGACAGTGACATTTCTGGCCTCAGATGGTTAAATCTGGTTCTTTCCATCATGTAAACACAATAAAATAATGATAGCGTGCTGTTTTAATTCCTCACATTGTGTTAGAAGAAATGATGATTTTACTTCATGTCAGCTTTTCACTGATAACCTCTGACACTGTCTTTAACCTGTGTGTTGTGTTCAATGACCTCTGCTGTCATTATTGATTGTTAAGCTTATTGATCTCCATGATCATGTTTGTGCTTCTGTCTGATCACGTTCGTCACCTCTCTGTACTCTGTGTCACTTTAATCAACATTTATTGTTTTTAAATAAACTGACTTGACTTGATGGTCGTCGCCATTATGAGCCCTTAAAATTATGAGTTCATGTTTAATTAATTAAATAAAGCCTCAAATGTTTGTATCAAATGTTTGAGGCTTTATTTAATTAATTAAACATGAACTCAATGGCTTTTACTTGATATAAAAAATTACAAATTACTTTCTAAATTAACTGGATGTTAATGTGTGGAAGCTCATTTCTGCCAGTTAAAAAAGAAAAACTGGGCTTGATGAAAAAATTATTACCATGGTAACTCATAATTATGAGATAAAAGTCAACAATATGAGACTTAATCCCATAATTATACTTTTACCCTTATAATTATTACTTTTTATCCCATAATTTAAATGTTCTTTCCCATAGATATGACTTTTTATCTCACAATTTTGGCATTTTATTTCATAATTTTGACTTTCACCCATAATTATGACTTTTTTTTTTAATCAAGGCTTTACATAATTTTATTCTTTGGCAGAAATGTGCTTCCGTATTAATGTCTTCATCCTGATGCAGATCTTTTGGCTGCAGAGTCGGTCTCGGCCTCCTCCACAGACTCGTCCTGCAGCCCTGCAGGATGGCATTTTCCCCTTCAGAGATGTTTGGACGTTTCCATTCGCCACAGACAAACTGGAGCAGGCGGAGCAAACAGGCCACTTTCACATCGAGCTCTGAACAAAGAGTCGGGGCCCTGGAGGAGAAGACTGGGAGTCTGAGACACGGGGAGGCCTTTTTTTTCTTTGCTCCTTTTTTTTTTTTTTTACTTTTTTTTTTTTGCCCTAGCTGGCACCGGAATGGACTTGTAGGCAGGAAAAGAGAATCTGGAGGGAAAACTAATGATGAAAAAGTCTACTCTATCCCTGTGCCTTCATTAAATACATGGAAAGAACGAGAGAGGCACATCTGGATTCAATCCGCGTCCCTTTGATGGCATCAAGTGTTCTTTTCCCAGATCAGGGGGCTGGAAGCTACGGGATGTCTATGGCAGCTCGGAGCCCAGAGTCGACTCCTGCCATCTGAGCACATGAACCCCCCCCCGACCCCCCCATCATCACCTCCACCATCCAGCTCCCTCCATTCCTTCACCCCTTCACCCCCACCACCTCTGCAACCCCACTAACCTACAGTTCAGTGGTGGGAAGTAACTCAGTATCAGTCTAGAAGTACTTTTACTGGGACACTTTCTGCTCTTTCTGCACACATTTCTGGTGCTTTTTTGCGGCTGGCCCCTTTAAATAACGTCTTCTTCTGACGCCTCATCACAAGTTATGGCCTGTTAGAATGAGCCGATCAACCGAACAGGGCTTTTCCCTCTGAGATTCATGTCTTCTCAAGCATTTTCAGTGACTGTGGAGGTAATAATATGCAGCATGTCACAAAAACCTGAACAAATATGGTGTGTGACCCCTCAGCTATGTAAGAAATGTGCTGTCCTTCTCTTCCTTCTTGACTGACTGATCTGAAAGCATAAAAATCAACTTTAAACTCAGACTCAGTAAACCACCTGAGAATCACTCACCTATGAGCAGTAAAGTGGCTGATTGAACTGGAAAGTCTTTAAAGGAACAATTCACCTAAAAATCAGGTCAGGTGAAGTTTCATAGTCCACAAAACATTTCTGGAGCTTCTCAGTAAAACAGCGTCGCAGCATTCTGCTAAACAACTGAAGTAGCTGGAGACTTGATTTAAAACAGTAAAAAATGACCAAATAAAACAGCTCTGTAACGCTCACCCAGTGTAATCCAAGTCTCCAGAAGCCCTGAGATCCCAAACTGATCTGAAAAAGACGGTATTTATATCCTTGATATGCAGTCGAGCTAAAAGCGTTAGCACGTCTGGGTGCATGAGCTCGACTGCAATTCAGTTTAGCAGAATGCTGCAACTCTGTTTTACTGTGAAGTTCCAGAAATGTTTTGTGGACTACGAGACTTCACCTGACTTTCTTGATGACTCCATATATCTGCTTAGAAGTCCTAAAAAAATACACTCCTTACATGTGCAGAACTTGCCTTAGAAAACTCATGTTTTTAAGTCTTCTTGAGAATCAAAGTGACCCAGTGATAGTTGTCTGTACATACATGAGCACACTGCAAACAGGAAGTGCTAACAGCTGATTCGGCAAAGTTTTTATGGAGTTTGTTTGTTTTCTTGTTGTTTTTTTACGTTTTCAAACCGTCTCCAGTTACTTCAGTTGTTGTTTTGTGGACTACGAACCTTCACCTGACTTTCCATCAGCATGGCAGGGAGGAGATGGTGACTGGATTTACATTTTTGGGGTGAACTGTTCCTTTAATTCTATCTTGCCAAACCAAAAGCTAAACTGCAAGTACCTCAAAATTGAGTACACAACTTTGTCAAGATGCGTTGAGAAGCTACATTTTCAGATGATGTTCCTATCTGAGAGACATTTGGGCCAGAACTTCTTTATATGTGGGTTCTGTGAGAGAAGTCACTCTGCGCTCCTGTGGGCACAACTGTGGACAGACTGACTGGCACGGGTTATGGTTGGGTTTAATTGGTGGCAGACCGCAGGACAGTCAGAGTGGCTTTATCAACACACAGGCAGCGATAACAGCCTGCACACGCACACACACACACACACACACACACACACACACACACACACACACACACACACACACACACACACACACACACACACACACTCATTAGGCCGAGGCAGGGTGTCGATGGTGCTGATGGTGTGTTTCTGCTGAAGGGGGTGAGGAGGGGGGAGGACAGCTCGTGGTGGGGGCCTGTGAAACGTCAGAGACAACATAAAGGCACTGCCACGTAATTAGAGAGAGAGAGAGAGAGAGAGAGAGAGAGAGAGAGAGAGAGAGAGAGAGACTCGTCCTGCCTCCTCGCGCCTAGCTGCCGCTGAGCAAGCTTTGCGCACACACGGAGCTTTGCGCATCTGGTCGTCATCAGCAGCGGCAGCAGCAGCTCTTCCTGCTCAGATGTGACTCAACCAGAGTGGGAAGAGAGAAGAGAGAGCTTCTCCTCAGAGGACTTCTCTGTTCAACTGCTCTGTGTGAAGCGTCTCAGGCTGCGGGACGAGCTGAGATCACTCCCGTCTGTCCGGATGGATTGTCTGTAGGAGTTTAACTTTGCTGAAGTGTTTTTGAATCCTTCCGCGGCTTCATCTGGATGTGAACAGACCCGCTCTCTGCTCGGAAGAACCGGGTCTGTCTCCGGCTGGTTTCTGGAGCCTGTGCGCTCTGCTGCACGCACGGATCTTGTTGGCTCTCTTCTTCTTCTTCTTCTTCTTCTTCTTCTTTTTCTTTTTCTTCTTCTTCTTCTCATCGCCGCTCCGCTTTTTTCCGCTGTTCCCCACTTGCGTCATGACTTCTAGCTATGCACATGTAATGGACAGGCAAGCCTCGATATCAAACCGCCTGGAGAGTCCGATCACGTCTAACCTGGACAACCTGCAAGCCAAGAAGAACTTCTCGGTCAGCCACCTGTTGGATCTGGAAGAGGCCGGGGAAATGGTCGGCAGCCAGGCGGACGAGAGCGTCGGGGAGGCGGGGAGGAGTATGCTGGAGTCCCCGGGGCTGACCAGCGGGAGCGACACGACCCAGCAGGAGAGTAAGTGAAAAAGGAGCCTGAAGAGAAAACTACTTTTTAGATCTCGTCACCAAAATGTTAAAATTCCACTTTGGTGCGTTTTTTTTTTTTTTTTTTTTTTTTTAGTGCAGATGTGAAAACAAAGCGTTCAAAAACAGGTTTGATCTGCGGGAAACACCGCAGATTTCACGCAAATGTAGTCCTAATGAGCAGCTGAGAACTAAAAGTCATTTGTTTTCATTATGTTCTGGCGTGTGTCCGCCTGCAGAGCGCATGAATGGAGCTCCGCAGCGCGCATGGAAGGAATCCTTTAGTGAGTTTTGGCAATGCATCATCCCTGACGGCCTCCCCCTCAAAACGGCCATTAATTCACCATTAACACTTTGATGTCAGTGAGGTATGGTGATGTTGGTGGACATGGTCAGTGAAGTAACCTTGCGAGTCAAACTCAGGGGTAATAAATCTCCCCTCTCCTGACTGCTGACCCAAACGAGGCCGCTGTTTTTCATTTTTGTTTTTTTGATCATGCAGGTTTTCATCTTTTTATTCAAGAGGAAAAAAAACAAGTAAAAGTTTTATAATTTCATCTGAAAATACTCTGAGTGAGTCACGTGATGCTTTGACGCGTGTGTGATAGTTTGGTGCTCAGCATGTGATTTATTTTATAACTTAATAATCATAAAATAATTTTTTTTCCCGCCGGCACTCGTTCCTATCCGGGTGTGCGTAAAAGTGTAAGCTGACTTTGGTGAGGTAAGAAGCGGGCGCTGCTCGCTGAGCTGCCCGCTGACGAGGCCAAAATGAAAACCACGACCATTATTTCCAACTTTATTGCGTAAAAAATGTGCCGCTGCGCGCAGTGAGGTTGAGTAAAACTCGGATAAACTCAGTGAAAGCGCAGAAACCCGCAGCTCGCCCTCTTCGGCGCACCGTTGAGAGAGTAAATAAACGCTCCCTCCTTCCTCCTCCTTCCTCCTCCTCCTCCTCCTCTCCTGCTCAGAGGCCCATCTGCAGAGGCTGACAGAAACGTTATAGGCTTTAATGAGTGTTATTGTTATTTTTTTTAAAAGGCTAAAAATCGGGTGAGAAATATGCGGGAGGAAGTGGCCGGGTCACGTCGTTAATTCACGCTTATTTTCGGCCTGTCAAACACTCTCAGAATACCGGAGCTTAATCATTTGTCATAATTAGCGCGCGTGTCTTCGCGGCAACAATTAAGGAATCAAATAACAGCAGCTCATCGGATCTTATTGTGTTGAGAGGCGAGTTAAAAAAAGAGACAGCAGAAGGAAAGAATCAGTCTGGTTTTGGTTTGATGAGCTGAAACATTTATGGTGTTTTTTTTTTATATATAATTCGAATAACAAAGATTTCAGCAGATTAACACAAGATTCAGATAGAAATATTAACAAATTACGCTTCATTTTTCCGATTTTCTCACAGAAACGTGAATGCAACAGTTTGTCTGACTCAGCCGATAACTTTAATCTGTTTCACAAATTATCTGTATTTTCACCCAAACACCTTATGGGAGTTCTACGTCACGTAAATCAACATTTCACGTTAAAATAGCAACAATCTAAACGTAGTTCTGTTTGTTATTTTAGGACTCAGTGAAATCACTTCTCCTGAATGAGTTGTGGCAGGAGGACTAATTGACTTTCACTGATAGCTGCTAATGAGATCAGTCTGATCACACGTGCTGGCCGCAGCAGCTGCAGCAAGGATGATGATGAAGATGGTGATGATGATGGCGGTGGTGGTGATGGGAATGGCTTTGATTTTGCTGCGTTAAATGTCACCCTGCAGGCGTAATTAAAAGCTTTCCGAGGCCAAAACCGCCGCTCGGGAACTTGCACGACTATTAGAGGGAAACTCAGTCCGGAGGTTTTCTGCTCCACTCCGGGAGAAAAATACATTTAGATTTTATACGTTTTTATTTTTGTCCACTTGAGATCAAACTCATTTCACGATAACAAAATAATTTTACATTTACTAAAAGCGGTGTCACTGTTTTAAATTAAATAATAATAATAATTCAATTCAATTAAAATGCTGCATTCGCACAGGAGAGACTCGGGAAAATATGTTCAGTATTTTTTATTTGTCATTTGATCTGATTAATCCACTTTTACGCACACACCATGCGCGTAAAATCCTCCTAAAAGACTCGTTTAAGTACCAAATAAAATCTCGGTCATAATCATATTTAATTACTTCTCCTCTGACAGACAGACTTCATGTTGTTGTTGTCGCATTTTCTCCGCTCGTAGCGTCATCAAACGGTGCGGGCAGCACTAATGAAGCGCGTCATGATTCTCTCCAGCGGCTGTTTTTTCGGAGGGGGGAAACTATGCGCGGTCGCTGGTCAGCCATGTGCGGCTGCCGTCAGCGTTTACAGCCGCAGTTTACTGTCAAGAATCCGTCACTTCACTCCAGTTTTTCTTTTTTCCCCCCAAAAAAACTGTGCAGCCTGCAGCCTCAGAGCTGCTGCACTGATTTACAGCAGAGTCAAGAGAGGAAACAAGATGGAGGAGAGGCAGGTGAGAGAGTTTTGGTCTCAGCTGGTTCAAATATTTACGCATAAATATTCAGATGTGAGTGAGTGTAGGCCCATAAAAGCACATAATCTGCGCGTAAAGTAGATCCTGCTCTGTTTAACACCTGCAACAGGGAAATATTGTGCAAAAGAAAAGTCTGATTTAAATCAAAAGTAACATGTTCGGAATAATATGTTTATAATATCTCAATATATCTTTCATTAATCTGACAGTTGGAGTTGGTATTTACTTTGCAGATTTAGATTTTACACTCAAAGCTAAAATAAATGTATAAAATATTTAGTGTTTTAATGGTTTTAATGTGTTGATGTTCAGCCCCGGGGGGTCAGGACCCCCACAGAGGGTCAACAAGATAAACCTGAGAGGTCACACAGTGATTAACTGGATTAGGAAGAAGAAAGAAAAAAAATCAGCTTCACCAAACTCTGTTTATTTTCCCCCTCAATCTTTAAGTCTGAATATATTTATTGATTTTCACTTTTAAGTAAAGACACAAAAAGATGAAACTTCTCTGATCCTTCAAGTGGAAATTCACAACAGCTCGAGTCATAAACAGAAAAAACAATTATTGAACGATGGCTAAAAATTTGAACAAGACAAAAATATAATAAAATAAGAATAAAGTAAAAGGAGCAAAAACAAATCAGCTCAGCACAAAAACAGTAAGACATCTGACTCTGACCAGCGAGGAGCAAAGACTGAAAAAATGTCAAAACTGCAGCGACACAGAACAGCAGCAACTTATTTTATTATTTCAACTTATCAAACATTACAAACTACATTTATATAAAAATCAAAACGTATGAAGATATAAAACAAAACCAATCATGTGCATTTACTGTTAAATTAAGTGGTTTTAGATCCTTTAGGTAACTTAAGACTCTGTGAGGACGGATCATCTCTCCTCAGTCAAACTGCTCGCAGCATCGATAATTTATCAGGCGACAGAAACGCAGACGAGCGTCTTAACTTTAGATGCTGAAGTAGATTTTTCAATATGAAATAAAATTCTGTGTGACTTCACTGAGATTTTAAAAATTGATTAAGACATTAAGATTTACGTCGGCTATAAAAGGTGAATAAACACAAAGAGGTCCTGAGATAAATGTGACCGGACACGAGATGATTCAATTCATATAAGAATGAGAACTTATTTTGTTTTTTGTTTCTGAGTTTTCTCAAAATTATACTTTTATTTTCTGGTGCAAAATACAGAAAATATTTAAGGCCTGAAAAAATCCTGCGAGATGAAACTTTTGCTCACAGACTGCTCGGTGTGTATCAGGAGTCGTGAGAAGATGTTTTATTGTAATCAGCTGATCTCTTCAGTCATTTTAAAGCAGAGTTTACATTTAGTTTACATTAAGTTTACCCTCCGCTGCCTCCTGATTGGCCGAGCCTGCAGAGGGGGGGTGGGGGGGAGTTTTAATTAGACAACATGGTGACAACAAAACAAACTCGGGCTCGGTGTCGACACACTGCAGCATCTGCTCCAGGACAGAGTGTGACGCTCAGCGACAACGTGTGTGTGTGTGTGTGTGTGAGGAAGGAGTAGCAGCAGTAAACCTTCACAGTGACGCACAAATTCTGCATTTAGATGTTAGTCGTTACTTCAGTTCTCTAAAAATATGTATTTTCACCGTGCGTGTTAACTTTGAAATGTACTTTAAAAGTCAAAATACAATTTAAATAAAGTTTTTTTTTCTAAAGGTCTAAAATCTCCCATTTTGGAAACAAAGCTGGAGGGAAAAGATTTTTGGGGGATTTTTTTTGTATCAGCCATTCTTTCAGCTTTTCGATCAAACACCTTCTTCTACAGGCTGAGACGATGTTAAACCTTTTAGATTTACTGAACTCCATCTGCAGAAGAGGAGACCATGAGATGCAGCTGAAAGCTCAGAAGAAGATCCAGAAAAGTCGGCGTGTCGTTGAGGCTTTTTTTTTTTATATTCCTGATCAGAATCAAAGTTTCCTTTTTTGTTATTTTAGTGTATTTTACAGAAGTAAAAGTAGAGAAAAGTGAAACACAACAAGTAAAAAACTCAAACTGCTTTGAATATTTCCTGAAATAAAACAGCAGAAGAAGAATCGTCCGGTTCTCTGAAGTATTACATTTGTACGACCTTCTTGCATCGCCTTAAACAAACGCTGCATTAATGTTTTTAATCAACATATAGTGAAAAACATTCGCAGTACGCTTATCTGCAAATTATTTACGTTTCCTCAGAATATACCATTAAACCAATCAGATTTATGAACAAGAAAACAAAAACAAATTAAATCAACGTGAACAACAAATACCAACCTGCAGATAAACTCAGGTGTGTCGTTACGATCTGTAATCACTTCAGTTTATTGTCGTTGCTCCGGTCCGGTGTGACAGAAAGTCAACGGCCTCTCTGGTGCGACAGAAGAACAAAAACAGCGACACAGTGAGAGACATCAAGACAGTTTCAGTTTCAGTAAACTAAGAATACAGATAGAACAGTAAAAATGGATACATATATTTATGTGTGTGTGTCAAAGCACATAGTCATCAGAGAAAGTGTTGCACAGTACCGTCAATAATCCTCTTTACTGCACAGCTCGAGTCCATAAATCATCTACAAAGAATCATAAAAAGCATCAAAACATCAGTTTTAACCGGTGTCAAACTCGGAAAAATATAAAAATAAATAAATAATTTTAAATTGTTAGCAGGACAAAATGTTCAGCAAACGAATGACAGCATTTTTGTGTGTGTGTGTGTGTGTGTGTGTGTGTGTGTGTGTCGTTGAGCTGCGGTCGGGCTGATCTGCAGAGATTCTGGACAATCTGATATTTTGAAGATACGACATTTAACCCGACAACAGGCAGTTTTATTTTAGTGTAAAGTCTAAATCTGCAAAGTAACTTATTACTCCAGCTGCAGGATAAAAGTAGTGGAGTAAAAAGTACAAGATTTCCCTCCGACATGTAGAAAAGTCTCTCAACACTGAAACACTCAAAGAAGCAGAAGCTCTTCCTACCTCTGTGTGTGTGTGTGTGTGTGTGTGTGTGTGTGTGTGTGTGTGTGTGTGTGTGTGTGTGTGTAATTATGCAGGAACACGGATGATCGCAGCTGTTTCTTCGATGTGAAAGTGTTATTTTGTGGTCTTGTCGCGGCACCGGCTCTGATTGAGCCTGAACGTGGAGCAGAAGGTGTCTGTGCTCAACATGTGATCATGTGATTATCTTCACCATGAACGTTGTTGTTTTTCTCTCCAGCCTGTTTGTTTGTCTCTACATCTGTCTGTCTGTAAGTTAATTAGGCTCCGGGCTGGTGAAACAAGTGATTTACTCTTGGTTCGGATCCAAGGATTTTCTTTAAAGGATCAGTTCACCCAAATTACACACAAAAACATGATGTTCTGACTCGTGTTTGCTTGATGCTTTTGGTTTTTTATGTGTCTGTGTTGGGAGATAAATGGAGTTCAGTTTGTGGCGCTCACATCGTTTAGAAATGGTATTTGAAAAATTTCAAGTGAAGCATCTTTTACAGAGAAAACGTTCTTGTTCGTCGCAGAGTTACTGAGAAACAGTGTCTAGAGAAAATGTCACGGGCGAATTATTGTAATGTCATTTTTTTACCCCAACCTGTGACACACACACACACACACACACACACACACACACACACACACACACACACATACACACAGTCTGTCACTTGTGCACCACAATTAGCGCTTTGTATATTCTTTTCATTGGCTCGTTTGACTTTTTGATACAGGACATGACTGCGAGGCAGACAGGAAGTGTTTGGAGAGAGAGAGAGAGGGATGAAATGAAGCAAAGGTCCTGGCCCGGCCTGGTTGGACACTCTGACGTTGAGGTTTACTTGGTGGTGTTTGAGCCACAGTGACGCTCGTCTCTCGGTGTATTTCGCTGCAGATTCACGTCCAGCAGCAGGTTAAACATTTAGCCTGATGTAGACGGTGGTGCAGTCCTGGTAGACGTCCGCTCTCTTTAGTTATGAAGGAGTTAATCATCAGATTATCACTGATGGAAATCAGGATTCAGGTCCTTCATGCATGTGCTGCTAAACAAAAGCTCCGTGTTCAAAATGTTTCCTGTGTCGCCTAAAAGTGCTCGTCAGCAGCTGCAGGTCAGGTTGTAGAGCCGGCTGCCTGTTGAGTCCTCCATCAAGACCTGAACCTCAGATTGCTCCTGTGTGTGTGCATGTGTGGCAATAAAACTTCAAATTCATGTTATATAATGATTATTTTGAAGATGTTTGGCCTCATAGTTTAAATAACAATAATACCAATAATCTTTAACTTTTATTTTTCTATAAGAGTTGAACACACTCGTGCTAACAGCGGCTACGTTGTCACTTTGCATCTCAACAGACGTCGTGCTGTTTGCTGCAGACGGGTGTAAATATAATATAATACTGACGTTTTGAAGGCTCTGTTTTATAATAACCAGAGTAACGAGGAGAGGTGAGCAGTGTTGGAAGAAGTGTGGAGATTTTTCACTTCAGTTACTCAAGCAAGTATACGAGTGTGTATCGATAACAACATGAAGGATCAAACGTAAACTCTAATTTTGCAAAACAACCTCATTAAGAGTTATTTTTATCATATAAATATTATCACATTTTATGTTATGGTGGAAATAATTCCTCTGTAGTTTAATCCTTAAAAATGCATATTTTATAATCTGATTATTTTATTAACTCTCGATCTGAAAAGTAGCTGTGAAATATAAAACATACAATATTTCCTCGTGAAATGTGGCGGAGAAAAAGTATAAAGTAGCAGAAAATGCAAATACTCAAGTAAGATACAAGTACCTTCAAATTGTACTTAAGTACAGTCCTTAAGTATCAATAGTATATTTTTTTTGGCTATAAATGTATAAATGTACTTAAGTATCAAAAGTACAAGTAAAAGTAAATAATATGTGTATTTACATGATGATGACATTACAATTCACTGTACACTACGGGTCGACTGATTCAATATTCAGCATTTTTCTGATTATTGGAATCAGTTTTTTTTGTCTAAATATCAATAAAAATAAATTAATTTAAAAATGTTGTACTTGTTATTCTATATGTTTTGGCTCTGATGCCTGCGTGTAATCTGCAGAGTAACTAAAGTTATCAAATAATTGTAGTAGAGTAAAAAGTACAATATTTACCTCCAAAATGTAGCCAAGTGGAAGTATAAAATGGAAATACTCAAGTAAAGTATAAGTACCTCAGATTTGTACATGATGATGTGATTCTGACCCCTGAATGTTAAATTCTTTGAAGCTCTGTGATTTTATATATCTCTGACTGGAGTCTGAGGAGCTGCATCTTCTCTGCAGCAGCAGCAGTCGTGTGAGTGCAGGAGCTTTATATTATTATTAAGCTCTGATGTTCTCCGACACGCAGCTTTAACCTCCTTTTTATGTTTTACCTCCTCTGCAGCTACAAACTAAAATGTTCTGTGTTGCCATAAAGTTTATGTTACATCACCTCCTTCTTCTCCCCGCAGACGAACAGATGAACACGGAGGAGAAGAAGAAGAGGAAGCAGCGCAGGAACAGGACCACCTTCAACAGCAGCCAGCTGCAGGCTCTGGAGAGAGTGTTTGAGAGGACACACTACCCCGACGCCTTCGTCAGAGAGGACCTGGCCCGCCGGGTCAACCTCACCGAGGCCAGAGTCCAGGTACGAACGGGGGACGTCACTCATTCGGAGGCTTTTATTCTGACATATCCTCCTCCCTTACAAAATAAAACCCTGATTCTGTTGAAGTTTGAAGGTTGTCCTCAGGCGGGTTAATCAAAGCAGGAGAAGCTATAAAAGTCCTCAGATTGCAACATATAAGAGCAGGTCTGTGGGGATTAAACTGTAAACCTCTGTTACTGTAGGGACACACAAATAAACAGATTGTTATAAACACACAAACCGACAGAAAACGTTTCGGTGGCTCTGTGGGACCTGCTGAGGAACCAAAATTATAAATATGAAAAGATTTATGATGTGTTTTGTTTGCAGCAGAAACAACATGGTGCCCAGTGTCCTCACATCATCTGTTAGCTCTTACAGATCTGCTCAGTGGCTGGTAGTTATCAGGACCTATTAACGTGTTTGGATTTCACATTATGGGCTTTCAAAGGAACTGATAAGAACTTGTCAGCGACTTGAATCACACTAACACGGCCTCTTAAATTAAATAATGGCTGATAGTTTAGAGTCTGCGAGCAGTTTTTGGACCGTGTGTGATCAGAAAAGTGGATGTAATGATGTCTAATTTCCCTCCGAGGTTTACAGATCAGTGATAAACGACAAATGTGTTCAGCACATGAGGGCTGCAGCAGAACGGGAGCTAAAAACTGAGGCTGTAATTGGACAAATGAGTGATGTCACACTCCCAAATGTAGTCGATTAAAGGAGCTACAGTATGGATTTGATATTTTAAAGGAACAGTTCCTTTATTATTTACTCACAAACATTTCTGGAGCTTCACAGCAAAACAGCGTTGCGGCATTCACACGAACATCAAATGTCTCCATACAGCTCGTCGGCTGTAATTAAAGTCTGCAGAAGAGACGAGATCACAAACTGATCTGAGAAGATGTTATTTACACCCTCGATGTGCGGTCGAGTTCGTTCAGACGGGGTGCACGCTAACACTTTAGCTTTAGCAGCTACAGTGAAGATTTCAGCTTAAAAAAGTGTGTAAATAACATCTTTTCAAATCAATGTGGATTACTTGGATTGCTTGGATTACAGCAGACGCGGTGTATGCAGACATTATATGTTTTTTTTGGTTGTTTTTCCCGTTTTAAATCAAGTCTCCAGCTGCTTCAGTTGTTTAGCAGAATGCTGCGACGCTGTTTTACTGTGAAGCTCCAGAAATGTTTTGTGGACTACGAGACTTCACCTGACTTTCCATCAGCACGGAGGGAGGAGATGATGACTGAGTTTTACTTTTTGGGTGAACTGTTCCTTTAAATGCAACTGGAATTATTTGGTGATTTGTCGTCGTTGTGACTCCTGTGGTGGTTGAAGGTTGTAGGTTTGGTTTTAGAAGTGAGGGAGGGGACACAGTGAGCTCATGTGAGACTGAGATAAGAACGTTTTCACATTTTTAACCACAAAGAACAAATAAATACTGTTGAAGAATGTGATACGTTTTGGTCCAGACTTGCCTCTCAGACTTTGCCTCTGCTGCTTCATCTTAAATCAATGTTTTATTTAGCTTCAACATTAAAAGGACTCGCTGTCAGACCGTCTGCTGGCTCAGCGGCTTCTTCTTCCTCTTCCTCTCTCGCTGTCACCACAGCGGATCCTCTGTTTCCATCTCATTGGTGAACCGAGCCTCGACCACTCTGGTATGGAAATCCGATTTAATGATCCGCATATTTGATTTGGTTTTTACATTGGCTGCTCCTCCTGATGCATCCCTCCACATTTAATCCCGGCTGGCAATTGGGAATGCATTGGCTCGTGCATCCTGAGCGGCCGGGGACCAATTTGGGGTTCAGCGAGAATCGAACCAATGTATCTGTGATCAGTCGACAACCCGCTTCACCTCCTGAGCCAGCGTAACAAATACTCAATCTGAAACCTGTTAAATGCTCTTGTGACAAAACTCTCAACTAAAAGAATAAATTCTCCCAAAAAACATGAAAAAAGAAAGACACAGTATCACCCGCACAGTCTTTGACTGTCTTGGCTTGTTCTTAACGGGGCTTCACTTCTTGACTCTCACGTTAAACGGTCCAAATCACAACACTGCAGTCGCTGATTCTGTTGTCGTCACCCGACTGATTCATTCTCACTTTAAAGTGGATAATAGTTGACTTTTCAGACCCTGTCCCCTCTTTGTGTTTCCCCGTGGTGTCGTCGTGGTACGGGCTGTCGCAAACACGGCGTTAGCAACATGGCTACCCCTCGCAGCCTGACTGCTGTCCAAGCACAAAACAACCGTAACAATCCCAGTTTGATCTAGAAACTCTGATCTCAGGTCTGTGAAAAGACAAAGTAAAATAGCCAGCAGGTTTTGTAGAAAGAATGGCGGTTTTGTCCTGGTGGTGCGAGGAGACACATATAAACGTAGGAACAGACTTTGACACAACACCGGAGCGCTCTCCATCCAGTGATGTCCGTCCGCTCGCTCTTGTTTTACCTCGGTGTCTATCACTTCACCTTCTTTGCCTCTAAATTTAAAGTTACTGCAGTTGCTCCTCTGTCACCTGGAGACAGTGACCGAGGAAAACAATGCCTCACACTGTTTTGGTTGCGTAATGGCAGACGTGCTTCCTTTGTGCTGTAATTGGATGGTGGATAGTGTTATTTTACTGCAGTCACGCTGTGACATCAGTATTCACTTCAGACTGAGTTAAAGCAGAAAAATTGTCTTTTGCTGAATTAAAGAAAACACCAAACATCTCTGGATGTTACATGAGGTCAGACTGCTCGCCGCTCTGGTCTACACATGTTTGTTGAAGACTCGGCCCCACCCCTTCCTCCTGTCATCGCCTGATTAATCGGTCTAAGACAAAAAGACTAATTAATTAGCAGATTGTGAAAATATAATTTGCAATCAACACAAAAATGCCTCTCACATTCCAGCTCAGAATAAGGCATTAAAATCGACCCCCAAAATTCAAATCTGTTCATTATATTTTTTCCCTCAAAAAATGTGCAGCGTGTTTCCTGAGTTGTGTCGCCAGAACATCCTGTCAGGCCCAACTCAAGCTCCTCCAATCAGATAGGTCGGGTAAATGTTGAACGTGACTCGTGTATCTGCATTTATATAATCAGAATTTGGCTTCGAGCTGCAGCTGCGAAACTGCAGAAGAAGACAAGTGGGATTTAGATGAACGAGCTCGAACATGTCGCGTGTGTCTTCCATGAAAAATCACGCCCTGGTTCAACTGATAAAACTTTGAAATGTCCACGCAGTTATTCTCTCAGGCTTTATGTTTAATAATCATGAATAATACATGTATGACTCGATAGAGTATTCAGTGTATTTCCTGCAGATGAATATGTTCCTATAATTGCCCCGCTCCCTGAACGCAGCAGTGAGAGTATTTGTTCTGTGGGCAGAGCGAGTGGGAAAGAGGAAATGGTGATGTTGGAGGGAGCGAAGCAGCACATCTGTGATTAATGTGGAGCAGAGAGCGATGCAGAAAATCCTTTGATAAAAGAGACTTTGGGCTCATTCCTGAGGCTGTGCGTCAGCGGACAGCGAGCCCCTGCGAGCGCCCACGGCTTCTAATAATGGATTTTATTTCACAGCGAGGAACAACGTTAGCAACCCCCCCACCCCCCGGCCCGAGTCACATCATCATCTGTTTATCTGGAAGAGGAAGGTGTTGATGGTGACATGTGGATGAAGGACGTGTGTGTGTGTGTGTGTGTGTGTGTGTGTGTGTGTGTGTGTGTGTGTGTGTGTGTTGGAGAGCACACATGACAGCTTTAAAGCAGTGGACAGTTTTTAACTGAAGTTCAGACAATCAGCCTCCGTTTGTTTGATCTGTTTTTAAGGAGATTTTAGATTTTTTTTATTTGATTTTTATGGCCTCTGTTTCCTTTTATTTAACTTTACATAGTGCAGAGAAACGCAGCCAGCGAACAATCAGGAATCGAGACTCTTAGTAAAGGAAAAACAAAACAAGCTTTGAGAAATATCACCAAATTTGGTGTCAGCTGAGAATTTACGATCTCCGATGTTGATACAGAAAGCTCTTTTCACTCTGGGAACGTTATTCGATGCATTGATTGATTTTTTTGCACACAACAGCAGAGAGCAGAGTGTTTGTGAGTGTGTGTTATTGATGCTTATACACAAACGAGACTTTAGTTTAACATTCAGTACTTTAGGTTATTATATGTGTATTCTGCTGACCCGCGCTGTGTGGAAAAAAGGCTAAACTCTGCCGAGGAGGTTGTTCCTGTGTCTGTTTGTTGGTTGGTTTGTCAGCAGGATGACACAAAAACTACTGAGCAGATTTCCACCAATACTTGGATCCAGGATTTTTTTCTCAATTTCTTTGTGAGACATTGTGAGATATTATCAATAATTAATAATACATGGAGGAAAAGCGTCATCGTTAGGTGGCTGGTATCTGTGAGTGAGAACAGGAGGAGACTGTTGGGAACTGAGTGCCATAATGCCAAAATTGACTAATACAGATGAGAACTATTTGAGAATAACCCAAAGCCAGGTCCAAATTAGTGTTGTGGAAAAATGATGCAGTTCATAAGTCTTTTATTAAGTGTTTATCGCATATTGAAAACAGAAAGTCTTTGCACAGACTCTAATTTCTCCTAATCTGGGTCAGGATGTTTTTCAGGGTTAAAATCTGCTATATCCAGATTTTTTATTTGCATCTGCATCAAATTGAACTCACTCACAGATACCAGCCACCTCAATATGCCTGATGTTTTTCAAAAAATCTGGATCTGCACCAAAAGTTAACAGGATCTTTTCCGGGCGGAGACCCATCCTCCATCTAAGTTTGGTGGAAATCTGTTCAGTAGTTTTTTCTGTAATCCTGCTGACAAACCAACAAACAGACGGGCGGAAACATAAACTCCTTGGCAGTGATGAAGACTATGAGATGTGGTTGAAAGTGAGCTAGCTGGTGGACCTTTGAGTGTCAGTTTCCCCTGTTGCTGCACTGGCCCTGGATATGAACTCCTGATTGTTCTGCCCAGATGTTTTTGTATCTTTGGTGCTTTCAAGGCTTCTGTAAAAACGTTGTAAAGATTAAAAACTCAAAGACAAGTGACATCATTCATCATGTTGTTCTCTCTTTGATTCCAGGTTTGGTTTCAGAACAGGAGAGCGAAGTTTCGCAGAAACGAGCGCGCCATGCTGGCCAGCAAAAACGCCTCGCTCCTCAAATCGTACTCGGGAGACGTGACGGCGGTGGAGCAGCCGATTGTACCGCGCCCTGCACCGCGCCCAAACGACTACCTGTCCTGGGGCAGCGCCGCCCCCTACAGGTAAAGACTGCTCTGCTCTCTCACCCAGTAAGCTGACATTTACACTACAGCACCCTGTTCACACACTGCACGGCGTCTGTACTAACATCTCTGTTAACACGGAGCTGCAGGACGGAGGAGGAGGAGGAGGAGGAGGAGGTGCAGCTACTGAAGGAAAGAGAGTAAAACAATATGAAGACTCCAACGAGTAAAAATAAGGAAGTTCAGGAAAAAAGTCTAAAAGAGAAAGTCTTGAGTGGTCAGGAAGTTCAAACAAATTGTGATGAAGATGGTCTTTGGTTCAAAAAGAGAAAACATCCGAGACACTCGTCTGACAAAAGGGTTAGAAAGCTTTGTTCAGGTCGCTGTTTCAGACCCTAATTCTTAAAAACATTGACAAAACAGCTGAGCGAGCGAAGAAGCCCTTTGGCGCTGCGACTGCAGCTCTTCTTCAACATGCGTTGTCAATTTCAGTCAAGAATTCGGAGGATGTTTCATAACTGAACCGTCTTCAGAGATCAACAGTAAAAGTCAAGTTTTTAGTGTTGGGTGAAAGTTTGGGGGATTTTTATGCTTTTACTTCAGTTGATGATAGAGTGAAAAAAAGAAATGGGAAAGAATGAAGGACTGACAACTGGAGAAAAGAAGGAGGGAAGAATTTCACAAAAATGAAGAAATTAAAGAAAAAAGAGAGGCTGGAGAAAGTAAAAGAAATGAACAGCAGGAAAGAAATAAGTAAAGACCAACAAACACAAGGAAGGAAACAAGGAAACAAGGAAACAAGGAACTCAGGAAAGAAATAAAGAAAGAAGGAGGCAAAATAATAATACAAATTTGTGGTATTAAATGAGTTTATCTCATGTTGGATGTCAAACCAGTTAAAAGTATTGAAGTATTATATAAACCCATAATTCTAAATACTACAGTACTACTGCAGTACACTAAACTGTACTTCAGTCCTGACTCTTCTCCTCTGCTTTCTTTCTTTCTGCTGCAGAACATCAAATTACACAAAGTGTCTCCAGTTGAAAAAGCTCAAGCTGATACCACAATAACCACATGTTAACACCACCGTGACACACACACTCACACACACACACACACACACACACTCACACACACACACACACACACACACACTGACCCCGGCGCTGCCTTCTGTTATTGTTTCATTTCCTCGTCCTGCTCTACCTGCACATACTCCTCATACTTCCTGACCGTCTTCATCTCCTCTGATCCACCTGGACTCAAACCCGACGAGCTGCGGCTCAGCACAAACATTTAATGTCCGTCTGTTTTATTCAGTCGAACTTTATTCTCATGAGTCCGTCTCTCGATATCGTCCCACTTCCTGTCCCAGCTCTAAGCCCGTTGGTTCCCACTGAAGATCTTTAATAACACCTCACAAATACACGATTTCATGTTCTGCTCAGGTCATTTCCTAAAACAGCTGCTCGCTGTAGTTTGTGTCAAACAAACAGGAAGAAATAGTGTGTTTGTTGGGGACTATTTTCAGTGGCGGATTAAAGGGAACAGTTCACCCAAAAATGAAAATTTAGTTTCATAGTCCACAAAACACTTCTGGAGCTTCACAGTAAAACAGAGTTGCAGCATTCTGCCAAACAACTGAAGCAGCTGGAGACTTGATTTAAAATGGAGAAACAACCAAAAAAACATCACATGTCTCCATACAGCTCGTCTGCTGTCATCCAAGTCTGCAGAAGCCCCGAGATCACAACCTGATCTGAAAACACGTTTATTACACTGTTAAGACTTCACTGCAGCTGCTAAGCTAAATGCGTTAGCATACACCCCGTCTGAAGTGGGTGCACGAGCTCGACCGCACATCGAGGGTGTGAATAACATCTTTTAAAATCAATTTGGGATCTCGGGGCTTCTGCTAATGGAGCCATTTGATGTTTTTTTGGTTGTTTTGTCCGTTTTAAAACAAGACTCCAGCTTCTTCAGGTGTTGAGGAGAATAATGCAAAGCTGTTTTGCTGTGAAGCTCCAGAAATGTTCTTTTAACTTTGCCTGACTTTCTGTCAGCGAGGGGGAGGAGATGAGACTGAACTTTGATTTTTGGGTTCCTGTAAGCCACATTTCATGCTCTCGTGAGTATTTGTGGTAATGAAGGAACGTGGGTGTGTCTCAGGAAGAGGATATATCACAATACGTGTCCTGAGATACATTCACTGTTGGTTTCTGTCTGTTTCTAATCATGAAACACTTTAAAGTTTAGGATTCCTCCTCCATCGCTGTGAGAAAGCTCTCAGATCGATCGTGGACACTCTCTGTCTCCTCCCTCTCTGTCTCCGCTCTCTGTCCTCCCTCCTGCACGTCTCTAACTCCAAACCCAATTGTGTTGAATCAAAACAGCCGTCTCCTCTCCGCCTCGCTCTCATCGCTCCCCCTCTGTCAGCGTGAGCAGAGCGGGGGCGGGGCCAGATCCCGTGACCCTCCTGACGAGGTGATAATGTGAAAACAAAGCGTATTAAATCCACTGTTGACCCCTGCGACCCCTCTGTGCTACACTACACCAGATAATGAACGCTACACAGAGAGACAGAGCTCTACTGGGCAACATTTTTTGTGACTCTGGTTACATTGGTCATGATTTACAGTAATCCTCCGTTATGAAAGTCGGTATAAAATGTCAGACCCTGCGGCCGCGGCTCGAGCTCACTGAGAGCTTCTTGGCCGGACGCAGAGCGGCGAGGGAAATCTGTTGTGAAACAGGAATAATGCTAATGTGGTGCTAACGTTTGACTGTATATTATCCTAAAGCTGGTACCCGATGCCGGAGGGGGGGCCAGTGCGAGTGCCACAGAAAATGCTGCCCTCAGAGAACAAGTACGCCTTCACTTTACTACAATGAGTTCTGTTCATGTTAAAGAAAAGTGAGATACACAACATTTACATGTCTTATTTGTTTGTTTTTTTCATTGTCAAAGTGTTTCCTGATTGTATTTCCTTAATTCTATTTAACCTTTTAAATGTTTTTGTATTCAATTTCCTGTTTAATTAAATACAATATGTTTTTTGTTGTCTTTAAAGAATCAAACCAGATTTTTTTTTGCACATTTTAGCCCGTTGTGTTCTGGCAGATGCTGCTTTCCCACAGATTGATGATTTCTGTTCAGATACTGCTGTTTGAAACATGCTGGAGATAGAGCGATCATCACGTCTGCTTTTATTTCTAAAGTCATGTTGTTGTTGTGTCGTAATGCAGCGCAGACGTTTGAAATCCATCTGCACAAATGGGACATTATGCAGCGCATGAAATACAAAACAGTTGGTCCAAAGTGTTTTCCAGTGAAACAACAAAAGAAGGAAAAGCAAAAAAAAAAAATCTAAATTTGATCTGAACTCTGATAAAAAGTCAACTGGATAAAAGCTGCAACTTAAAATGTGTTTTAAGTTAAATCTCCACAAAAAGATGAAACTTTTCCAGCGTCGGTCTCAATTCTTCTGACACGACAACGTTCACAAGGTTCACCACATTTATCCTCTTTCCATATTTACAATGATGTCCTGTCCATCTACCTGTAAATAATAATTTATTTCGATGTTTGTATTTAATCTCACACAAGTAAAAAATCATGACAACAACTTTTTTCCCCGGTCTGTTATTTTGACACCGTGCATCAACACTAAAGGTGATTCAGGATTAAAAAAAACTTTCAACTGAATAAGATGATAGAAACACTTTTATTCAGAATTTTGGATGTAATGCCCCAAAGGGTATTTTCTGTCTGTCAGACCTGTATTTAGATCAAATCTGAAGATTTTTTGAAAAAATGTAAAAGAAAATGTTTTTAAACTCTGGATTAAAAACTATTAACATCTTATTTAGTTGAAAAGTATTGTTGTTGTTTTTTACCTACCTGGTTTTCTAAGAATAAAAGGATTTAACAGTTCTTCCAGAGGAACTCGGGGCAGCTCGTCATCCCTCCGCCATTTTGTATTTCTGAAGCCATATCTCAAAATGACAAAGACGTACAAAGATAATAATGTTGCAGACATATCTTTGGAGATCCACCTGGTGATTGAGACGTGATTCAAATGGCTAGAAAAGGGTTGGACAACATTCATGGAAGAGATAAAAAAGAGTTGAAAATGACAGAAGAAAGTTTTTTTTAGATTTTTTTCATCTTTTAGTGCAGATTTGTTCCTGCAGAGTCCTCAGGAGTTTTAAGATGAGTGTTGAAAGCATTAATACAAACAAACTGAATGAAAGTTAGAAAAGAAAAAACCCTGAAAACATGTAGAGGTCCGATCTGTAGGAACGGACAAGAGGACATCACTTTTTTCAGCGTCACTTTGACAACAACAAAAGCAGACGAGTTGTCACCAAAACAAAAAGCTAATTTTTAGCCTTCCCTCAATCGACTACTGGCATGAAGAGAAAACAAAAGGCGACACAAATTTATGGCATTTTGGTTCAAATAAACAAACAAGGTAATAAATCATGAGCAGACTGACAAGACTGTTTTTTAAGAAAGCCAGAGAGAGAGAGAGAGAGAGAGAGAGAGAGGGAGAGAGAGAGAGATCCGTCCTCAGTCCTACAGAGGTGAAACACATTTTATCACAAAAACAATCCTACAAAAAAAATAGGAAAAATAGGCACAAAATAACAAGAATAAAAGAAATTCTGATCCTGAGAATAGGCCACAAAGAAACCGATGTATGATGATGAAAATGATCTCTGTGACTGTGAAGGTTCACGGATCAGTCGACAGCAGAAGACAAAAGAAAACCTCGAGCTGGAAACTCTCCTCTCAGGGTCTTCATCACACTCAGCCTGGTGATGAAGACCATGAGATGTGGCAGAAAGCTCCGGTATATTTCCAGTGAGAGCGGTGATTATCAGATAAATCCTGTCGGTGTTGACCCTCTGAACACCGGACTTTAACTCAGAACTTCCTGAAAGTGCCAAAAGAAAAAAGTGTGTGTCCGAACACTCACATAAAATCTACTTTAAGGTAAATAATGTCGCTTACACAGGCGGTTAAATGTCAAAACTACTCACCAGTCTAAAAATATATTATTATATTTTTTTCTCCACAACCATCTGGTGACCCCTGGAAGTTAACTTGTGACCCCCACGTTGAGAACCAGTGAATTAAGAGCAAAAAAGAAAACCTCTACTTGTCATCTGCCATTTGTTTTAAACTTCGGGTTTAATTTTCTCAGCCACTAATTCCAACGTAAAAAACATCAAGAGAGGCAGTTAAACAAATCCAGGATGAGAGAGCGAGCGGGACACTTTACAACTGCAGATGGTTTAAGGAACAAAAAACTACAATCTGGTGACGAGCCGGTCCTCATTAATCGCAGCCTGAGATAGGAAAGAAACAATCTGTGGAGGAATTTGATGGTTGGGAAAACAAGATAAAACAAACTGTTTGTTCGTTAAGAGCTGAGTTAAACCACTAACGATCTGGAGGTTATCTATCATTACTGTAGGCTTTTACTGCGAGAGGTTTTCAGCAAAGTGCTCTGAGAAATAATACTGTGACGTACGATGTGGTTAAAATGTGCAAAAACTCTGGTTCAGTTCCTTTTGGGGTTTTTTGGGGTTGTGAGCGTCTTAACGTCAGATTAACTTTAAATCTTTTGAGCTGATCAGTGACACCTCTTTCATATTTCCACAGCTGTGTCATGTCAGCCTCAGGTGATGTAACCATTCTCCCCTCCTCTTGTCTCTCAGCGCCATGGCCACCTACCCGCCCACCTGCTCCAACACCAACACGTCCCAGGGAATGAACATGGCCAACAGCATCGCCAACCTGCGGCTCAAAGCCAAGGAGTACAGCTTGAACCAGGTGCCCACGGTCAACTGAGAGGAAGAGAGAGGCTGGGGGAGGCGCGGGAGGGGAGGGGACCCTCTCTGCCGTCGGACCCCTGCAGACGGACACCGTCTCTGGGATGAGAACCACCTCGCACGCCCACGGATCATGAAGTCTCCTCTCGGGAGCAGCCTCGATCGCTTTTTACACCTATATGCAAAATGTTGGACAGCGAGTGATGCAGGATTTTCCCCAAGCCGCCTTTTTGTTGTTTTGTTATTCCTCCTGAGCATCACTGAACTCTTGTTTGTACAAAAAAAAGACATCTATGCTGGATGCTGTAGCCGAATATCTGCGTAGTTTTACATTTCTAATTGTGACTGAAGCGGAGGGCGAGTTTTTTTTTTCATTTTTGTTTTCAATCAGAGAACTTGTTTCTCGACGGAGACTCATGTACGGACTACGTGGACTTCTCTTCCTCCCTCCGGCTGTGGTGTTGGATAAAATTACACACCAATTTTGGGATTTTTTTCTTCTTTTTTTTTTAGAATCAACAACAAACCGACACGGACTTCTGACATTTATGCAATTTTTTTTTAAAGAAAAGTTAGTTTTGTTTCTCCACATTTCTTTCCATGTTATACCACTGACCAGCAAACATTTTCAACGCATTTTGATTCTCATGTAATAGTCCAATATAAAGGAGAGGCTAATGTATTTCTGAATCCAAAACCAGTAGATTCTCTTAATTTCCTATGATATACTTTATTTGTAACAGAATAAAAACTTGTATATTAATAAAAATGCATTTCAAGCAATGCAAAGTGTCCAATTCAACAGATCTTATAAAGGAGGGAAAACATTAATTTCCCCCTTCTTGGAAACACTTCTTGGAGTGAATCTTTATGGTTAGAAGGTTTTTAAATCATCATAACAAAAATATATGATTGCTACAGCGCAGTCACACTATAAGAAATAAGCATGTTTATAGTTGAGAGCATTTGGACCTCGTGCTCGCCCCATAAAAGGGAGATTTACAACTCGAGAACAGATTCTCTTTCACTGAAACCTCAAGCTGTTCCTGCTTTGTGTGTTTTCTTTTTTCCTGATTACCACAACCTGAAATTTCCATCTTAAAAACAGGATATTTATGAGCAGGGAAATCCTCTCTTTAATATGGAGGGCCCCCGGGCCTCGTTTTAACTCCGCGGCTGTCACACAAGGTGTTTCTTCTCCTTGGCCCCTCATAACCTCCACCGTCAACAAGCACATGTCGACACTCGTCCTCGTACGGGCGAACACGGGCCATAAAAGTGGGCTCGGATGAAGCTGCAGCTGATGTGGTTGCGTTTCGATTGTTGCACTTTGAGGGAAAAAGTGCTCAGTAGGTGAGCTCACATGAGCACTTAGCCTGTGGAAATGTTTCATGGAGAGGTTTATTGTTTACAGCTCACAAAGAACCAGAAAATGTGAAAAGCAGATTTGTTTGTTTTTTTGATGACTGAACTCCCCTTAAAAAGTTTAACATTTAATTTTGTTTTGACCGCAGCAAACATTATATTCATTATTAAATATTCTCTTCAACATATTCTAAATTTGTGTTGTCTTCTGCTTCATTCGGCATAAAAGTGAACAATTTCAGACCCATTATCAGTTATTCCTCCTGAGTTAGTACTCTGACTTCAGTGCAGCGTTAACCTGTTGGGAGTATTTCCATTTTTGGAGACTTGTTATTATAATTATAAACTTTTCTACTTGGAGATACTTAACAGATTGAGATTTTTACATTCAACATGTGAAAATCTCATTAAGTATCTGAACTGCTGTGTGAAAATCTGTCTGAAACAGCCTCGTTCAGCCTCGTTGTCGCTTGATGAAAGTGCGTTTCTGAGTTTCAGCATGAGTTTTCGAAAAGGAATGAGCTCTGAGAGTTTTTTCGACTGGCGTGTGATCCCTCTTCTGATCTGAAAGCAGGGAAATCCCCATGAAAGCATGACAATTTGGAGAGCCTTTCAACATTTCATTATCTCCACTGTGGGAGGTTTCACTGCGATGAATTAGTTTATTTTGAATGTGGGACTTTTACTTGGAAAGGAGCTTTTTCTTATTGCAGTTTGTCATTTTTTAACGGAGTAAAGGATTTAAGGACTTGTTTCAGTGTGTTTTGAGCTGAGCGAGTGCTCGTTGTTATAAAGAAGGCGGTTCATTAATGTGACTTCAGGGTTTCTGTATGCCGCATTATTATTTCTGTTTTCTTTTCAGCCGTTTTACTTTCTGCTGTCGGTTGTTTTCCTGCTCGCTGATCCCTGACTGTGGTATGTCCAGTGTCAGACCCCTGTCCCCCCTCTCCCCTGCCAGGCGCCCGGTCTCACCTTTCACGGCCAGGGCCTGGGCTGACCTGAAGTGATTCCAGATGTGGAGATCATTTTGACCCCCCACCTCCCCTCCGCCCTCCCCCCTCCGCCCTCCCCCCCTTCTTCTTCGCCCCCAGGCCCGGGCCAGCCACTCCATCAGGGCTGACAGCGTCCCCTCGGACAGCGTCTCTCCACGCCTGAGCACATGACATGCAAGGCAGCTCCCCCACCACCACCACCGCTCCACCTCCTCCTCCTCCTCCTCCTCCTCTCGCCTCGCCCTCACCCACCCACCCCCATCCTCAGCAGCACATCTGGAGCTCATTACAGAGGAGACAGTAAGAGCGAGGGAGGGGCGGGGAGTCTGCGTGCAGAGAGTGTGTGTGTGCAAGAGAGCGGGAAAGAGAGTGTTTCTTAACCCTTCTCCCTTAAAACATCCACCTTTTCCCCTCTTTTATCCTTTTTCTCTTTGCTTTTCTTCTTCTTCTACACTTCCCGCCCCTCCCTCTCTCCCTCCCTCCCTCCCTCCCTCCTTCCCCTCGCTCGCTCGCTCGCTCTCTCTCATGCAGTGATCTTTGTCCTGCTGTCAGTGCCACATGATCACAAATACTTTATTAATGAGTGGTTTTGGAAAAGAGCTCGGCACTAAAAGAAAAAAAAAGAAACTCTCTGCGCAGTCTGAGTGAAATACTGCACAGCTGTTAACAGTGTGTGGTTTGGGTGAACAACCAAAAGAATGTCCCGAGATGTGGAGTTTCCACGCAAAGTCAAGTTGACTGAGAGGTTGCACTGTTTGTGTGATTAAGTCACTATTATTACACACTTTTTCATAAACACAGATGCAGAGCTCGAGTACACTCTCTGTTGGATTGTAAAGGAAACATAATTAACTTCAAACTGCCATCTCAAGGTTAATGTAGACGGCCATATGTACTGAACTCCCCTCGCCAACAACTTGTTGTTTCTTCTCTTCAGGAACTGAGAAAATCTGGCTGCTTCTGCCCATTAAAAAAAAAAGATGGTTGCTTTTTCTGATTAACATGGACTATTTTTGAAAGTCTTCACAGGGTCTCAGGAAAGTTTTATGGCCTCAGAAGTCAGTAAATTCTCTCTGAATCTGGAGACCATGTAAACTTTAAACGATAACTTCTGTTTTATTACGATTTGGATCTTGTCCTTAACACAAGGATGGTCAGACGAGGCAAGAAAACGAAGCACAGAATCAGAATTATGTTCATACTGGATGTTTCTCCAGCGCTCGATTGTCCCCCAGTGACAACGCGGGAACAGTGCGTGCTTCATGTGGCGAGGTTGGAAGTAAGAGCCTTCGTATGCTTGTGCGATCGTCTAACGGCGACTGACACTGTGCACGATTTTACTGAGACAATCTGACATCCGCTCTCACTTTGGGCAACGATCGTCCTGGTGTGTGGAGATGTGAGAGGAGACGACCACTTTTTAAAATCATAATAAGTGAAAAATCTGCTTAAAAAAAAGTAGCTTGCACCAAGAAATGTTAACTAATAAGTGAGATGAAATGAATTTTGATGCGCCATCATTACATTTTTTTCCCCATCATAATTATCTACTCTAAACTCATATGCTGAAGACTGTTTACAGTCCTTACATCCACCACTTTATAACACAAAGTGACCTCCTTGGGCACATTAGTGTTGTACGACTTTGTTTCAGAGGGTGTGAAGGTCTGGGTGGTGTCGATATTATAATAATTAACTTTTAAAATCCTGAAATCAAAAGTTTTGTCAATGAACATCATCCAGTGTCTCTAATGAGAAGACGTTGTTGTCTGGTGTGAAGCTGCAAGAAGTTGAACTGATTGAAACTGCTTGGTAAAAAGGGTTGTTCTGGCAGCAGAGAAAATATTGGCAAAGTTTAATGTTTGATAGGTTGAAACTTTACGTTTCTTTATTTTCAATTTTCCATTTCATGTTGTGATGCTTTGCTAATGGTCTGGTTAGGTTTAGGCATAAAAGCCACATGATTAGGAGGAGGAAAACATCATATTTTGGCTTAAAATGGCTGTAAAATGTCCTGATGTCTCGTCCTAAATAAAAAAAAATCTTGAACAGCGGTCTCTGGCTTAATAACTGTCGAGCTGAGCTGTCACACCACCACCACCATCCTTCTCTACTTCCTGACATGGAAGTCAGCTAAATGTCACGTACTGTGAATATGTTGATACGTATGAAACTAAAGATTTAAAGAGGAAGAATTCATAAAATTTGTATGAATTCCCAACTCGTCCAAAATGCTGACGCTTCTGGACTGAAGGTCGGCCGCCATCCCGGTATCTGACGAGTTGGGAATAACAACCAGAAACCAACTTTATTACAAACAGGAGCTTTAACGTATCCGTGGTTCACAGAAACGTACAAGGATTTTATTTTTGCATTTGGGCTGGTTTTATTACAACGTGGGTCTTATTTTTGTCCGTTAATATCTATATTGTACTCACCATGTTCATTTCTGAGATCTAGAAAAACGAGCTCAGGTCTCATACAGATGATCTAAACCACTTTTACGTGGAGGTAAGATGAGCGCGGCTCAAACGTTGCTGATAATCCCTCATCACAGAGGAAAGTGAAGTACAGGAGGTCAAAGGTGAAGCAGGAAGTGGGTCTGTAGGCTGTGATGGATGTTTAGCAGAGACAGTTCTGGTGTTAATTTCACCGTTCACCTTCATTTTTTACATCCAGATAAGTTAACCTGGACGTTTGGGTCCAACCTGTCTGATCATCTGACTGCTCTTGATTAATCAGTTATTAATTGGTTTGAGTCATTTTCTGAGTAGAAAAGGTCCAAATTCTTTGATTCCAGCTTCTTTTGTGACAGTAAACTGAAAATGTTTGGGTTGTGGACGAAGCAAGACATTTGAGGACGTCTTCTTCTGCACTTTGGGAAACACTGATCAGCACTTTTCACCATTTTCTGACATTTTATGGACCAAACAACTGATCGATAAATCGAGGAAATAACTGACAGATTTCTTTTTAGAGATATTGCCATGTGTCAGCTACTAATATGTAAAAAATATCATCCTAACTGAGAGAAATGATGGTGAAAATTACCAAATCCGACTGATCCTGTCACTGTTTGGGGACATTGGGATGATTTTAGCTGTTTCTGCATTTTTTCCCTGAATGAACTTTTCATGTTCAAAAACTACTCGAGGTCGGTGAAAACCTAAATGTCACATGCTGTATTTTCCCATGCAACATGTAACACAGCGACCAAAGATAGTTTCTTCTCGTCCTAAAGTAACTTAATTACGGTGTGATGAAGCTTCTGGCCTGACTTAAATGGCTGTTGTGAGCCTTCTGGTCCATGAATTAGCATTTTAATCCCGTCGGCCCTGCTGAGGTCCAGCGGGGCAACAACCAAAACAACAATTATGGTGAGTGACATGACGTGAGCACCGAGACATCGTCACTGTGTAATCATCGCCAGAGTTCATATTCCCTCATGGCACATCAGCTATTTTAAGTTTTTTTTTTGTGGAGGACTTTCTCGATCTCTTACAGGAAGTTCGGCCTCTTCCAGCAGAACACGTGAGTGACCTGGGAAATATGGAGGAAGTCTCAGGAGCTCAGACATTTACTGACCACAGGGAATTATTCCTCCAACAGGCCGCTTTAAAACTGTCTTTAACTGGCTTTAAAAGACAGTTATCAGATTTACAGATTATAAGAAGAGTGTGTTGAGTGCTCACAGTCGTATCTACCTGTCAGCTGGGGTTAAGTGTGTGATACACTGTCCAGCCTCTTTCAGCTCACTTTGAAGACATGAATCGAGGGCCAGAGCTGCAAATCCATCAGCTCCATCAGCTCCGACTCCACCCGTCAGACCCAAAACAGGTTTAAACAGGAAACAGTTTTGTTACAAACATCAGAAGGTTTTCACTGAGGACAGTGGAGCTGATGGCAGTGACTGCAGTGTCCATGTGTAACCTTCATGGAGAGATTATCAGCTGTCTTACTCCCTCTGCTGGACACTGACAGTCCTCACTGCTGCTGACCACCAGGAACAGGAAGGAGTCACAAAACTGATGTTTTAAAGTCATTTTTGTCTATAAATGCTTTATTTTAAGAATATAAAAAAATGCTTCAGGAATTCTCTCCAAGTGCATCTTACAAGAAGAAAGTATAAGGCAGGTACGAGAAACACGAGAAATAAAACTAGATCTTAGAAAATACCTGAGAGAAGATGACAACCCCTCCACAAGGTCCGTTCAGCGTTTGTTCTGGAGCTTTCGATCAAAACACTTTAATTACTTTAAAAATTCAATATAGAGGAAAAGAAATGACTGAATAAGAAGTTGATTTTTGTGATGAGTGGACATGTTCATGTTTCAAACCTCCGTCTGACTGTAAAGCAACAAAAAATGTAACTTCCTGGAGAAAGAAAGTTGATTTTTCAGTCTCCTCCTCAGATCGTCAGATACAGATCGTCGTGTCCGACACCAGCTGCCAGCTCAAACTTACATTAGATTGCTACAAGAGAAATGTTTGGACTCCCGTTCCAGCCCTCATGTCCTCGTCAACGTTCGTACTGATATAAAAAAACATCTTTTTCACCTTATACTTTGAGGAATATAAACATGTTTATTACAAATTATCTCTTTAATTCATGAGAGGAAGCCAAACTTCTCAAACATATCATCTAAAATTATTTTTATTACCATCAGTGAATTTGGTGCCACTGATACACTTCAGTAAACATAGATTCAATACTTAACTTTGATTAGTTGTTACTAAGCAGTGATCTGAGTCACAGCTGCTCTTTAAACAAGAGACACCGTTCAGTCCCCCACAAATGAAATGTCTATTAATAATAAAAGAATAAAACCCACCTTTGTTCGATCCAGTTTTGTCATTATAGCCTCATCTGGTCTGGTGTGACCAGCAGCTCATGGTGGCTAATATTAGCTTTACTTTAGATAGATATATTTCTCTACATGTGATATATGATTAAAAACTCTCAACGTGCCATTTATCCTGCGACTGTCACATCAAGGTTCATGTATTTGTCATTTTACAACTGCAGGGCTGCAGAACAGAACTGAATTTGAGTTCCTGAACGCATCACAGAAACAACAGGAACAAAACAAACTATTGTGTGTTGCTGCAGTTTTGCAAAAGTTACATCCTGTTGCTTTACATTTCAGCAAAATCATCGGTGTCCGTCGAGGCATGTCTGACGCACACACACACACACACACACACACACACACACACACACACATACACACACACACACACAAACTAGCCATAAGAAGTTGAAGGATTACAGTTCAAACAAACAAACTCTCCAGCAGAGAGAAGCTGGAGTGCTTTAATGTGTTTTACTCTGAGTTGAACTGATGTTTTTGTGTCTCTATCTCTGACGTTTTCTTCCCTCCTGGCAGCCCGTCGGCCCTCTGTGTGGAAGCTGGCTCAGCTCATGTGTAGTGAAGTTTTCTTTAATGGGCTCCATACTGACCAGTTGGAGATGATTATTTAGAGAAACATGACACTGGGCTCGGATCGAATCAGCCCAGTGTGGGCACATGTTACAGGTCTGTGCGATTGGACGTCCGAAAACAGTACACAGAAATGTGTGTGTGTGTGTGTGTGTGTGTGTGTGTGTGTGTGTGTGTGTGTGTGTGTGTGTGTGTGTGTGTGTGTGACGGAGAGTATAAGAGGGATACAGTTTATGCTCGTGCCTTTTGATCAGAGCCTAAACTTGAGGCTATGAGGAATGTTTCTTTTTCTCCTTTGAAGGCAGTTTGAGTTTTCTGTAATAGTTTTGGTTCAGCTGGGGCCCGTGTGTGTGTGTGTGCGTGTGTGTGTGTGTGTGTGTGTGTGTGTGTGTGTGTGTGTGTGTGCGTGTGTGCGTGTGTGCGTGTGTGTGTGTGTGTATTCAGCTTGGTATAAATGGGGGCGAGCTCTGAAATGAATATCATTGTCACATCTCGTGCCAGAGCAAATTCCCCGTCCAAAACGAGCAATTTAGAGCCAACGCCTGCCGTGGAAAAATCTGCCTTCAATTTTCCTCCTCTGGTGGCTCTGCGTGCGCTCGCCCCTCCGACTCTTTTTCTCTCATTCACACACACACACACACACACACACACACTGAGCAAACCAAAAGGCCGAGCTTCCTCCCTCACGCTCGCACTAACTCGCAGCTCTAGTTTGGCCTGCAGCGAGTGGACCCCACAGTTTATTTTTTTCTCAATTATCCATTTAGTGTAAGTGGCAGGCGCCTGATGGGCTCCACGCCGACAGGAAATGTTTGTATTGTCCTCAGTTAACAATGGCCTTTAAACTAATACCTGATTAGTGAGAGTGAGCCACCGGCGAGAACATAGATTTTTTTTAGAGACAGCTGTTGCGTTTCTTTGTTTTTCTAGTTCCAGTAATCGCCTCCTCACATCACAACTGTTTTCACTTTGATTGGCTTTGTTTTTTTTTAGAGACACTACTTCTGTATCTGCTCATAAATTGTGAACAGTGAGCCTTGGCTGGATGTTCTGTATGTTCTGGATCAAGGTCCAGGTTAGAATAAATTATCTGAGGACGTGTGTGTGTGAATTAATGAGGTGTGATTCACATACAAAGAGAAACTTTCTTCTTTTGATTTTGAGAAGCTTTTGATTGTTCATCGTTATGTTCTCTCAGAGGGCAGCGGCAGTGGAAATACTGAAGTCATTAATCAAAGTCCCCAAATGGGCCCCTCCACCAAAAAACTCCAAAAAAGGCGAAATGTTTTGATTTCTGTTATAGTTGACACCGAGTCACAGAAGTCCGGTTCACACTAACTTTTTAAGGCGAGAATTGTGCCGATAATCCGACTCGCCGTCCGTGTGAAAGTTACAGATCTGCCAGCGGAGGGACCGGGGTGTGACGGTCTGATAGTGTCAGGTAGGAAGTGTCTTCAGCAACTGATATGAGGAAAAAAATGCTGAATGTAAATGTGGGAAAGTGTCTGTCATCCTATCTGTCCCACAGACTCTTAGTCACGCTTCCATCCAAAAAACAGCATCTGTCCCGGCAGCGAGAGCCAGGCAGCTCCTGCTGTTTGCTGGCGATGATTATGTGACCTTATTTCAAGCTAAGAAACTTTAACTCACACGTCTTTGTTGCCCTCCACTATTGTGTTGTGGTAGTGACTGTCTTTAACAACTTGAGGAAAAGTCACAGCGATGGTCAGCCCTCCCAGCCGAGTGTTCAGTGAACTCCCGGAAAACAGCATCCGTCTCCGGGAGTGAGAGCCAATCAGGGTCCTCTGTTTACTGATGGTGATTCTGTGATGTCATTTAGAGCAACGAAACAACAGCATCTATATGATTAGAAACAGTCGGCTGTTACTTTTTAGATTTACAGGTGGAGACACGCGAACAAACCACACAGATCTCAACGTTATGATGTGTACCGTCACGTCTCTTTTGGTTCCTTCATGCTGTATTAAAATGACACACTGGAGCGGCTTCATGCCGGCGCTGCTTGGTTCAGCGTGAACAAACAACATCTCTGTGTGAAAAGGGCTACAGACAGCTGGATCATCTTCTGCTCTGTGTGTAAGATTTTAGTTTTAAACTCCTTCCAGAAAATCGATGATCACCTCAGTTACACTCTCTCGCTCTCCTCGACCCGACTATCTGGACTTTGAGAACAAGATCCTTCACGCGATCCAGCCTCTGTTCACGCTCTGCTGCACGAGCACAGATGATTCCAGCACACATACAGCGTGACAAACTGAAGTAAACCTCCAGATCTGCCAAGCAGCCGTAAAAAGCTCTGACGCAGCAGTTTCCAAAATGTGTCTGTTCTGATCTGCTGTAATTACAAGTTTCCATGACAGAGACCAACTTGGCAGAGCAGAAGGTTGAATGTGAACTGAAACAATGCCATGATGATACATTATGACCCACCACTTATCATCACACATCATCCCAGTGTTTTCAGTTTGGACGCTCTGCAGTTCTACATCTGAGGAATCCTGTTTTTCTTTGGACTCATCGTCAGTCTGAACGGGCCTCATGAAATCCTGCTGACGCCTCGCTTCCCCTGAGGAACGGCTCTTCTTCATCTTTATTTTCCCCTCTCCGCTCATTATGCGTGTTGTTGGACTATTGTGCTGCGGAGGATCTGCTGCACACACATGAAATCTACAGAGACAGCAGGAATGATGGGAGTGGGAAGAGAATGAGGTGGGGATGGGAAGGCAGAGCAGAAATGAGAGAAAAACATCCTAACATAACATCTGACCCGCTATAGGCTGACGGTTTATTTAAGAAATTTGTCTCAGCTCATGACTGCAGCTCCACTTCTCATTCATCCTGCAGAACCTCAGGTTTTTGTGTCATGGCCTGCACGGACGTATTTTCTGCAGCACATTTCTTAAAAATAGCTAAATTTGCTACGCTAACAAACCTTTTTCGGGAAATACTGAAGAAGATCTGTCATCTATGTGCAACCTGAAACAAAGTCAGCTTAACTTGGGACAAAAACAGGAAGCACAGCGGCTCCGAGCTCTGCTCCATCAAAAACCTAAACAAGGCCAATCAAACCTTAGTTAGCATATTAATGAGGCTACTGTGTTCATGCTGTATGCTCTATATCAAGTAAGCCTGTGTGACTTTTAGCATGTAGCATAAAGCTAATTTAGCATTAACATGCTAACGTTGAGAATGTAAAGTTGATGCTGCATGATGCAAACCTCTGCAACTCACACCAAAACCATCGAGATGGGTAAATAAATTTTAAGTAAGAGGAGAAATATGTATTTGATTTGGGGAGTTATCAGCCACCACACGTCCCGAATGCTTTCTGAAAGGTTTTTTATTCTGTAGATTTTATTTTTATCACCTCAGTACATTTGTTCTTCTTCGAGGACTCTATCACACACCGTCTCCCTCTGAGTTTCCCGCCCTGTGTCAGTCGCCATGACCCTGATGGTCGTTCCCTGAAGGAGCCACACCTGTTCTTCATTCCCTCGTTAAGCCCCACAGGTGTATACACACCACCCACTTTCCAGCTGTCACCTGCAGGATCGTCAGTGTTTTTATACTGCCGCTGTCTTCCAGTGGCTCCTGATCCTGATCGCCTGCTAGAAAATAAGAAAACTGCACATGAAGTAGAGCCAACAGGTGTTTTTGTCTCTAACTGATCCAGGTTGAGTTGAGTTGAGTTTCAAGTTATTTGCTTTGTTACTTTGGAAACAGAGCGTTTTATTCTGAAGGAAAGCTTGCGTACTTTCATCATGAAACCTTCACTGCCATCGACATCATCAAGAACAACAACGTGAATCACCATCATAACTCCACAGTGAGTACTTAAACCGAATGCACTGAATATGCAGTGGACGTTTGGGGCTTAATGTAAAAAGAAAAAGTTAGTAGTCGTGCGTAACATGTGTTTGTAATGATGGAGCCACCTGTGGGCCGGCAGCGTTGAGGCTGTGTGACTGATACCGGTGCCAGGCCCGAGGCGGCGATGAAGGTGCTGAAGGTTTTGATCTCTACGTGAGCTCCGTGTGCAGCGATCAGCTAATATTAACAGTCAGCTGACACGTCCTGACTGCGTCACACACCATGATGACAAATTCAAACAAACACAGCAGGAGAACGAAGAGAGGGCTGAACATTTCCTCCGACAGAGTCACAGAGAAAATATTCACAAACGTAACGTCACTCATCATCATGTATACACACCCGTACAGTGTCACGCAGGCAGGAACGCTTCACTGCTTATGAAACAGTTTCAATTAAATACTGATGCTTTTTTTACATAAGCAAGAAGATTGGCTATTTTTCTACATCCTTATTATAGTTAATAGCCTTTCAAGAGACCAAAGGAAAAGATGTTATTCACGCCCTTGATGGACGGCAGCCCAGTCTCCAGGATATAATGTTAGCAGTTAACACTTCTGCAAACCACAGATACGTCTACCGTCGACATTTGGATCTAACGTGTCCTATCACGCTCACATTAAATGCTTGTTAGCTGACTTTCACATCAGGAGTTTGAGAGGACCACTGGATATTTTCAAGGACACCTGGAGACATTTCCAGTCCCCTTCTGAGGCGACCAAAACTGTCTGCTTTTCACTGGAAGTTGGATCAGAATCTGTGATCCTGGCGACTAAAACAGGTATTTTAAATCAAACCAGATGTTTTCTGACAGTAACCAAGTGGATTTTGTGCCTGAACCTAACCAGAGCGTGAGCACAGCGCACGAACGTAAAGCTGCAACACACAGAAACCTTCAGTTTGAACACACCTGTGGTTTAGCAGAAACATATATTCTGGTGTTTGGGTTCACACCACGGGTCGATTGATCACCTGCCGGGTCAATTATTGGATCTAAATCCAGAATGCTTTCTGATTCTCAGAATCAGTGCAAAAATGCACTACTTTGGCTCTGAAGAGTCATATAATCTGAAAAGTAACTAGTAACTAAAGTTATCAATTAACAAAGTACAATATTTGCCTCCAAGATGTAGTGGAGTGGAGGAAATCAAGTAAAGTACAAGTACCTCAAACGGTACTTCAGAGGAGTATTTGAGTAAAAAACTTAGTTCTTAGTTTGTTTCTATGTCACACACTTTCTCTCTGTAGATTTCTTTACTGTGTTTGTGTGTGTGTGTGTGTGTGTGTGTGTGTGTGCGCGCACAGAATTACTCAAATATTTGTGAGTTTGAGATGACGGGTCTGGATACATGTGGGCTCAATGTGTTTTCTCCCTGCGAGCGACACAGTCAGTATGATGGATCCAGATGCACACACACACACACACACACACACACACACACACACACACACACACTGTGACTAACAGTGGAGGAACAACAGGGAGGTGTAGTTCAGCATCTGACCACCAGGTGACAGAGCAGCAGTGGTCTGTTGGCACCAGCTCTGTGGAGGAAGAGGATCTGCTGTGTGGAGAACTGAGGAGTGAGTCAGAACCTGGAGGCACAAAAGGAGGAACCAGAGAAATGTAGAACAAATGACGTCAGATGATGAGGAACAAACCGCTAAATATAAATATTCAGTGAATATGTGCTGCAACATACAGAGAGACGTTATGGAGGGAGGAGGGAGCAGAGCAGGCAGAGCACTGACACTAAAGTCGATCTGGAGGTTTTAAATAAAATGAAATGTAGTGAAATATTTTGTATATATTTATTTTGTCTTATTTTGTAAGAAATACCTTTTTAGAGTTTTACTGTGCTTGAGAAAGTCTTATTTCAGGAATCCAGATTTTGTGCCGAATTAGGAATAAAAGTCAGGAATCCTGAAGTTGGACATGATAGTTATTGAACTCAGTGATATTATTATATCATTATATCTTGATGGTGATGAGATTTTGAACATTTCTGTTTGTGAATAAAGAATTTTGCAATGATTTAAAAGCATGATGAATGTAACTAAGTACATTCACTCAGATACTGTACTCTAGTACAATTTTGAGGTACTTGTACTTTACTCGAGTATTTCCATTTTCCGCTACCTTATACCTCCACGCCACCACATTTTGGAGCCAAATATTGTACTTTTTAACTCCAATAAATGTATTTAGATAACTTTAGTTACTAGTTACTTGCAGATTATTGCCTGTTTACATGTCGACCCATGAGTACTCTTCTATATATAGATATTTTATATTTATATTTGATATCATTTTATATTTTGATACAGTCACAAACTTTATCTTCAAGGTTCAAAGATTAGAGAGAGGGGTGTGTTTTATGTCTACGTCATTTGCCTTGTGTGAAATAGTATTTATAAGGTTTCAGTCCTTTCACCTCAAGATAATGATGAATGTCAGGACATGAGGACATGACCGACATGATGATGTCTCTCCACCTGCTGTGACGCAGTTACCTGGTCACAGCAGGGGTCCCCATCTGTCCAGGATCGGGTCCTCCCTCAGGGGGACAGTCCTGGTCTCGTGGGGACCGTCCTGGTCTCGTGGGGACCGTCCTGGTCTCGTGGGGACAGTCCTGGTCTCGCATCCTGCAGACTGATCACTCTCTCACATGCTCGTGCGCCACAACGAGCGCACGAGCCTCCCTCCGCATCACGAGGCTTTTCTTTTGATGTTTTGGGTTCACCGCACCGCTGGGATGCGGGGGGGTGGGGGGTGGGGGGGTCTGACGCGTTAAAATCCAGTCTGCCGTTTATTGGGTCGCGCGGGTGGGGGGGAGGGGGGTCCCTCTGTGCTCCCGACCAATCAGATGAAACGGGAACATCGGCGGCAGCAGCAGCATCTCTGCCTCCAGACCGAGCTGATCATCTGGGATGCTGGCGGATGGATGCGGGCTGTGACCGGAGCTGGAGGACGGAGGGTTAATCAATCAGATAATTAATTAATACATTAAAGGGATGCCGGTGATCCGGTGATGTGCGCGCGGAGGATTTCCCGTCGACGTGATTGGAAGAAGATGGAGAGGAGCCCGCTGCTGTCACCGCCACACACACACACACCAGTGAGACGCTGAGAGGTAATCAGACATCAGCTGCTGCTGCTGATGACAGCTGTGATTTAAAACTGCAACTTTACATAGAAACATAATCATTTACAGCAGCAGCAGCAGACCTGCTCACTGCTCACTGTGTTGTGTCCACTGTGTTGTGGTCCACTGTGTTGTGGTCCACTGTGTTGTGGTCCACTGTAGACCAGGACCAGAGTGTTGATGCTGTCAGCTGTCTGATGGGTCTGCAGGAGGTGTCTGAGGCTCAGAGCCAGCAACTGTTTCCTGTTCACTATTGATTAATTGATCTTTGAGCTGTGTGACACCCAGCAGGCCCAGAGGGTGTGTGTGTGTGTGTGTGTGTGTGTGTGTGTGTGGCTTTAAATTAAACACACTGTTTTGTTTTTTGTCCTGATGGATCAGCTGTTATCAAGTTTCTTCAGTGGATGCACTGAGTGAACGGAGGCTGGTGGCTGTAGGTGGACGATGACTCCTACATTTGCACCTCGGTGCTGTGGGTTAATGTCCGAACTCGGCAGTAAACGGGTCAAAACTTCTTTAAACCCACATTTTTTGCGTCATTTCACAGACGTGATATGTTGGAATCAGAACTGTCACAGATTTCACTACGTGATTATCGGGGCCAGATGAATTCAGGATAACGATATTATCGGGATATGTCTAGAAATTTTGTGGAAAAAATGCTACGAATCAAATCAATTTTTACTTTCCTGTTCTGTGTGTTTTGTCTCTTTGTCTCTAAATACAAGAGATGGAGGTGGAGAGAGAGTCTGTAACTATAACGGGTCTAATTACATTCAAATAATAGTGACAGGCAAACAGATGAACTCATAAGCAAAAGATGCACGAGGCTGAAAACATCTTCACTGGATCATTGGGACCATATAATCACGTGTTTTATTAACACGATATTCAATATTTCATTTTTTAATATCACGGTTATCTCGATTATCGTGACAGTACAACAGTTGTGTTATTTTTATCCCAAATGTTTCAAACAAGATTCAGATAAATCCACAAGTTTACTCAAAGTGTTTACACGGTGCGTTTCATTTGGTCGCTCGTCGCTTCTTCCACGACCCACTGAGCCAAAACACATCCGAAAAATGTCTTTTCAACGGTGATGGACGAGCTGGAGTGACGGTTTTTAGACGTCTCTTCAATGTTTACTAGCAGGTCAATGTTCCAAGGTTGGATCACCAAAAACATGGTATGTAATAAAGCTGATAAATAGCTCACCTGGTAAAGTTCACGCCTCACGCAGCTATTAATGTCAACGCTCGGGGTTCAAATGGAGCCTGTAGCTTCAGCTGCATAAAACTTTCAATTTTCAACCACAAGAAGTTCTCTAGACATCTGTGAGTGAAGTTAAAAAGATTTCTAAAATTACATTGTAAGTGTATAGTGCATTGTTGTGAGTATTTGATTGACCACTGGAGCATCTTTGTTCTGGATGACGCTGCGTCGCTGTAAAAGTTGAGCCAGCGTTGTGAAACCTCACTGTGCTGCTGGACCGGCCTCATTTTTGTGTCTTTCAGTCTGAACTCTGGACTCAGAGAGTTTCTGTCTCTCTGTATCCTACAATCAATTCTGCACATGTCAATTATTTAATGGTCCACTCAGGAAAAAACCTCATGTGACCTGGTTGCAGTAATTATGCCTTCGAGTGATCATCGGTCACTGATTAACACATCCAGCTGGATGGTCGTCTGCAGGATATTAACTCAGAGCGTCGGTCCGTGAGCTCAGTCACGTCTCTGCTGTACTCTGACCTGCTCTGTTCTCACACTGGAAATATAAAACCAGACTTTTTACTCATCACTGACAAGCAGGAGCTATTTTCTGCTTGTGGTTTCAAATTATTGGTGCGTGTTTAGATTAGAGCCCGACTGATACGATGTTACTGATATCAGGGAGTAGAAAATCTGAATTTATCGGCCGACACACAAACAGTGGTCCCTAAAACACAGTAACAGAGGCAGTTCAACATGAGCTTTATTATCTAAACTGACATCAGTGCACTGAAACATTAAACTTCATTGGGACTTTAGTGATTATAAATGGCCTCAAGCATCTTTTCCTGCATTATAATCTCAGTTCGTGGTGCTCAGAGAGCCAGAAAACACATTTGAAACAGCAACAGCAACTTGACTCAACATAATCCACGTATATTTTCTTTTCCCTGTCATTGCACAGATGGAAGATGCATCTACTCAACGACTAGAGGCTCATGCATGTGATGGAAATCATTAACAGCGTCCTCTTTGGCTGAGCTGTAACATTAGCTAGCTTAGTTAGCTAACCTCTCGTCCATGGGTAGATGCACGCAAAAGAGACATTTCTGGTGAGATTTTTAAATTTAGCACCAAACTCATCTAGAGTCATCTAGCTCCATTATATTTGAGAGAAACTCTACAACTCTGCAAAACAATCTGATGTATAAATATCTACAAACAGGAGGAAAAATATGTATTTTAGATTTTTTTTGGGTGAACTGTCCCTTTAGGCGTCCTAAAAACACGCTGTTGTTGATCTTTTGAGGATTTTCTAAAAGGAAAATGTCAAAAAAGAAATTTGTAATAGAGTACTTTTCCACACTGAATCCTCCGTCACTGCTCAGAGCTGATTGTTATTACATGAGGCAAAACATCACACTGAGTTATTGATTAGCTTTAAAAGTGGTGTTTGGTAATATGAGCCTGGATGGGGGTTGTCATGACGCTGATTAATAATAAATGTTTTTGACTGTTGACCAGATTTTAGTGGAA
This sequence comes from Pagrus major, assembly GCF_040436345.1. Lineage (NCBI taxonomy): Eukaryota > Metazoa > Chordata > Actinopteri > Spariformes > Sparidae > Pagrus > Pagrus major. Next base: position 2,339,057 of record NC_133225.1, on the reverse strand, counting down.
ACAGCTGCAGGACAGTAATCACAGCCAACGCTCTGAAAATGTGAGAAAACACTTGATGTGTTTGTGTTTGGACGCAGACTTTTCTGCAGCTTTCTTACGTTGAAATCATCACGTTTCTGTTTGATGAACTTCGCACCAGCACAACGTTTCCACGATGTTTTTGGCTGCACTGTATAAAGCCAGTTGTTAGTGGAGCTCGCTCCAACGCACTCTTGGCCTTTCTGGAAGATACTCATCGACAGCTCGTACAGAAACAGACGAGTTAATGAGACAGTTACATCCTCCCAACAGAGGACGGTACACGGGCCCTGGATCTGATCCGAGAGAGAGAGACGAGGTCTGTGCCTCATTCTCTGCAGATGGTGAAGGAGAGACGTTGAGAAAATACCTCTGAATCTCCTGTTGAATACTGAACAACATGAAGTTGCTCCAGGCGAGATTATGTAAAAAAAGAAAAAAGCACCTGAGCCACAAAACAAAGCTGCAGCAGAGAAGGTTTCTTTACATTACACGTCTGTCAGATGTTGAAGATTTGCTCCAATTACTCAGATGAGTTTCAGGTGTCGTTACTCAAGTCTCCTCCACCAGGATCCACGCTTCTGACAAAGATCAGTCCGTCCAGAGAAAGCTGGACTCATCCCCTGTTATCCTCCAGTATTAACTGATCAGAGAACAGCTGGGTTGTAATGACGAGAGTGGAAAAAAATCCGACATTTGAGGCAGAATTTAGTGCAGATGTAAAATTCATCTCGCACAGATCAAAAGAAACACTGAGATTTGTTTCTTGTAGAGAAAATTACATAAATAAGAAAAGGTCAGAAAAAAACAAACAACTAAACAAAAAAAATTTGAATTCCTGAATAAAAAGTGATGATTGTTGGGTTCAGCAGGTGTCAGAGGCAGCAAAAATGTAATACATTTGTAATCACATTAATAAGTAATAAGTAATTACATTACTTTTGTTTGTCACAACACTTGTAGAAATAGAAAACAAGACACTGAGGTCTGAGCAGCTGTTTTGGAGGCTTCATCCAGTCCTCATACAGCCTTGAGACCAAAGCAAACTGTGTGCTGGTTTGCTTTTCTTCATCATTCAGTTATTCAGTCTCTGTATACGTCTCCACTTTCCCAGCATTGCTTGGGGCAACTCTGGCGACGACATCGACTCATTACAAGTGTTGCTTCTGGCTTTGCTCGCCCACATCGGCATCCAAACATGTTCGGTCCTCGGACCATCGTTGCTTCACAAGTGTTTATGTGTCTGACAAAAGTCGGCTGCTAACAAGAACAGCTTTACAAGCCTCTGCCCGTGTCTCTTGTCTCTACTCGTTTTATTACCTTTGTTAAAATGAAACAATGATAATAATAATAATTGTATTTAACTTTAATTGCACCTTACCATTCACTGCTAGCTCCGTCTGTTCTTGAAGTGTTCTCAGTTTTGACGACGTTGTTGGTGTTCAGATCCAAAAGACAAAGAATAGTAGATGATGATTGTGGTCCAGTGAGGTCAGAGGATTAGATTCTCAGTTACCACGTTTATTTTGAGCAGAGCGGTTGTGATCAGATAACCTGAGATGGATTTTTATTGATCTGAGCCGGGTCACAGAGAAACACTGAGGCCAAGTTCAGGATTCAGAGTCAGTCCAGGTCAGAGTGACGGCTTGGTGTTCTGACACAGTGTCATCACAAAGTCAACCAAGACGAGTGACGGTTTGAAGGTTGTTATTTTGGGTTTGAGGTGGTGACAGGCCGTCCTATCAGCTCCCAGACTGGGTGAAGGAGGGCGGGAGTTACAGTAAGAGAAGAAGAAAAAACAGCGAGGAGACAGATGTGAAGAGAGGGAGAAGAGGGGGAGGCTGCGGACAGCAACTGACATCCTGTAATTATCCTGATCACACCTTTCCTGCACCCTTCCCTCCTTTCCTCCATGCTAATTCTATGCTAAAGCCCGCTAACTTCCTCCTTTTCCTTCTGTGACTTTTCTGATTGCACAACATCACAGGAACGCAGCTTTAGCGACGTAACCAGAGGTGGAAGAGGTGCACACACTCTCTCCTCCAGTAGAAGTTAAAAAAAGTCTCCCTCTGAAGGACATTTGTGGTCAAAGCTAACTGAAGCTCACGTCATATTAATATGATTCAAAGACTATTAAAGTTAAAGGTAGAATCAGTAGGATTTGTCCCAGCTGTTCCTGAACGCACCACAAAGATAGTTGATAGTTGAGTCTCATTCCCAGGACGTCAAACAGCCACATGTTGGGTTGGTAAAGCGTCCCGAGCAGCAGCAAAGTGAGAAAATAAGAAAATCTCTGCAGATACGAGACACTAACACGCCTTTTCTCCCCATTCCAGCCTCCCTCTCTGTCTGTTTACGTCTTCTTACGTCTTTGTTTTGTCTCGCTGTGTCTGCCGTGCGTGATGTGCTCTGATAGGTTGAAATCAGTCTTGTGATGTCGGGAAATAAAAATAATCCATAATTCACCTCAAATGCATCAAACTAAAGTAACAAGCCTGTTTTGAAAATGTGAGGAGGAGAAAGTTCAGATATTTGTGTTCAGATGTAGAGAGGGAGAGTCAAAGAGATACTCAAGTAAAGTACAGATACAGAAACATCTACTGAAGTACAGTAACTAAGTATTTGTTTTAGAGTCCTGAAGAGAAATTTAAAAAGGCAAAAATCTGAGAAAACTGAGAAAGAAGTCATTTCTGTTGCGTCACATGAGCTCATATTTTCCTTGCGATCCCTTTGGGAGACCTCGTCCTCCAGGTTATAAACGTCTGTCTTAGACTATAATCACACAGAGGGATGAACACACAAAGTAAACATCGCAGCCTCAGAGTGAACCGAGCAGTAAATCACCGCAGAGTGAAGGGCTGTTCTTTTGGCCGGTTGCATAACAGGTTTTGGCTCGGCGTGGAGAATCCTCCCGGTCCAGCCTGAGCTCTGACCTGCAGGGCTGCAGGCCGGCTCGGCGCCGTATGTGAGGAATGTGAGGCAGGTATGTGAGGAAGAAAGACAGGAGAGGTCAGTGGACGAAGGGAGGGAGAGATTCCTTAGATTTTAACAGCAGCCAGCAGCTCATGTATCTGTCTGACTAACACAAAGTCTTGAATCTGGAATGAATTCTGCAAAAACTTTCCTCCTCCACGCTGCAGGTGTTTGTGTTCAGAAACACTCTGGTGAAGTTATTTTAAGGGCCAGTCTGCAGATTCAGAAGTAGCAGGCTGTATCTTTTCAAGTGCTGGGAATAATTTACACTCTGCTCAGACTGGACAGAATAATCTGACATTGCCATGAAGTTGCCACACGAAGAAGTAGTTCATTTCTTAAAGAATCTGTTTTCACTCATCGTTTTTTTTTTTTTTTATTATTCAGGTCCTGGTAGCTCATTAAAGTTATAGCGTAGTGAGCTGGGAAAGTTGTCGAGCGCTGTGATCGTTGCTTTTCTCCGCTGATGTTGAAAGCTTTTTTTATGTGACAATCAAAAAGAGACGATGGGTTGTCGCTCCAACACTTGACACCTCCACTGGGTACCTGTTGAGTCAAAGAAGTGCGTTCTCTCTCCAGGAAGTGAAAGAGCACTTCAGAGAGTCGGTCGACAGGGCTGATTACACTGTCAATTGAAGTGATTCTGCACCCTGAACAACAGGAAGTGTTTTAATTTGAAACTGATTCTGAAACAGAATTTGCATGTTATTAGATATGATATTAGAAGAGGTCTATTTCTAGTCTTGTCACACTGAACTGGTCAGTTGAGGTGAATAGAGGTACTGTTGGATCATTTAGCTACAAAACAACCAGTGAGGTAGAAAAATAATTCAAATAAAGAGCGTGCACAGAAACGTGCGCTGCAGGAGACCACACCTCTTTGTGTTTGGAGAAGCCCTGAGGAGGAATTTCATGAACGCTGATCCAGACTGAGGCTGCCGACTCTAAACCCGCCGCGGCCCGGCTTTGATCCTGAGCTGCTCCACCGGGCCTCAATGTGCTGCCGGTCTGTTTGAGTCTGGTCAACACAGCTGCACTGTTTGTCTGTTAGAAGAGCTTTTCTACAGAGTGATAATGGAGTCGGTTAATGTGGTTTAATAAGAAAGATCCTCACATCTGTGTGTGTGTGTGTGTGTGTGTGTGTGTGTGTGTGTGTGTGTGTGTGTGTGTGTGTGTGTGTGTGTGTGTGTTGTTGGGGAAGATTAGAGTCTGGATTCATACCTTGTTTTACCGGCTGGAGGCCTGCTCTGACATGTCACACACACCTGCAGGGGGAGGAGGGGATGCATACACACACACACACACACACACACACACACACACACACACACATATGGGTGTCCTCCTTGTGCTCCACCCTACCTTCAAAAAATACCAGAGGCAAATAGTCAATTGACAGTTCAGTGAGTGTTTTACAGGCAATAACAGGAGGACGTTGGTGTGGTTTGTACACATGCCGACACACACACACACACACTCACACACACACGCAGTAGTGAAGCGTCTGTTTGGGAGCGTGCTGAAACAGATCAGTCTTTCATGCTGAACCAGGCGCTCGCTCTCTCTCTGTGTACCTTTGCTCCCCTGGTGTTTACCTCCTCTCTCTGCGCTGCTCTCTGCCACGTCGAATCACTGCCTGGGTGCTTCTTGGCTCGCTCCTCCGGGAGCCTCGTGGCCAGACGAGCCTGACTGTGGTCACTTCTCTCTGGGTCTGAGGAGTCAGAGGCAACTGGGTGGAAGATTCGGCTCACGGCTCTGCTGCTTTGGCTGCAGTTTTTTGTCCACGTCTGACTGGAGCTGTCCTCTGGAGCAGCTGGAGGATAAACGGATGTGTTCAGGTCTGTGGAGGCAGTCAGACTGAGGACCTTCACTCACCTGACGGCTCAGCAGAGAGCAGCTGGAATCTGAACCGTGTTTGTGTTTTTCTCCATGAAAAATGAGTGGATATCTCTACAGAGGACGGTAAGACTTTTGTGGATGATAACAGCTGTTGTGATGAGTCACAGGGGTCAGTTTGGTGAGTGTGTGTGGTTTGTGATCTGTGGTTTTTTCTGTGTGCATGTGTGGGTGTGCATTCATGAATGTAATGTGAATAGAAAAGCCTCTCCTCTGCCGTGAGTACAGATGAATAAAGTAGAAAAACAGCCTTCTTTACCTCGTACTGAAAAGAGGACCTTTGTGCCGCTGTTACATAAGGAGGTCTCGACTCCCACGAGTGGTGTTCCTGAATCACAGGCAGCTATTGGCTGAGCTAATTTCAGTCATTTCAAAGCAAACGCCTGGATTATGTGTTCAGTGCTGTCATTTCTAACGTCTGCCAGACACAACAGAGGGTCTGTTACGGTCTGTGATCACAGACACACACTTTTATTCATGTTTAAGGTGTTTAGGTGCTGATGAATGTGTTTAACTCTTTCTCTCCTGAAAGTTTAGGTTTAGGGTTCATCTCGTCAACACTAGCTGTGTTTCCATCAACATATCTTTATGAAGATTTTGAAGTTGAAATGGCAGAATGCAAAAAAAACTTCTCACCAGAAAAACTACATTTTTGCAATTTCTTTATGTTCAATTTTCAGTTTTTCTCTTGTCACAACGCTGTGTTTATGCTCTGGTTGGGTTTAGGCACAAAAAACACTTGGTTAGAGTTTGGAAAACATGCTCTCACTCACTCAAACACAGACTCAAACCAGAGTCACTGGTTCAGCAGCCTTGTCACCTGTAACATCGCCTCTGGTTTAACCACTTTTAGACAAAACTGTGTAGCCGAGTTTATTCACTCCAACACAATCACTGATTACTCACATTTTATTGGAAATTAGATGGAAACATGACTAACGTCTGACAGTTTAATAATTACGGTGTGTCATCGAATAATAGCTCTTTATTGAAGCTATATAGAGAAATATTCAAACTCTAGACTTTTTTATGGCTGTATCTTTCCATCAAATGGAAATGATCAATTGGAAAAAATGTCATTTACACACATTTCTTTGTGTTGAGTTTGACATATTCAGTATCTTTTGAGGCTCTTTCAAGTTTACCAGAACAACTTGAGCGATGACGTCTGACCCTGACGGCTGCTCTGTGACGTGTAAGGAGTTAAAATGAGACACAACGCATCGAGAATGTTTCTTTTGGATATAAATTTGCAGCCAGAATTATGTCTCAAAATCAAAAATCAGGACTTGTTATTTCTTTGACTATTGACAAACTTTTTGGCCTTACTTGTTTAATTAGTCTGTAAATATCAAAAGGTAATTACAAAAAGCTGTTGACATATCCAGCGCTCCAACTGTTGTCTGTGGACTTAAAGCTTTAATTGAGTCAACAGCAGAGAGATGAATCAAAGCTCCCCAGCTGGACACAAACCAGGAAGTTGTAGTTCAGCGTCTTTACCCCATGTGCACCAGGACAGGGCTGTCTTCGACCTTTCTTCCTCCACAATCAAAAAACCACGATGTCAGTGAAATGTGCTGATGATGATGCCAAAACTGTTTGATTCAGTTGGTTAGTTTGCTTTTTTGTTGTTCCACGATCCATTTTGAGTCCGGAGCACAAACAGCTGATCAGTCGTGTGTTGATTGTGGTGCATTCAAGTGCAGCTTCTACCTGTAAACATGCAGCGACGCATCATTCGGTCTTCGGAGCGAGCTATTCGAAGTTAGCTTGTTGAATTCAAGTATTTATAACTGTTGACAGTTGACAAACCTGCAGTTAATCAAGCAAGTCTGATTAATAACACGTCACTGAACTCCAAATCAGCTAATCACTTAATTTAGATATAATGTCACAATAAAGACGGGAACAGTTCACTCCAAAATCAAATGCACGTACTTGTCTTCCCACATGTTCTGCTATTTATCCATCGAGATTGTTTTGGTGTGAGTTTTGCAGATATCAGCTGTAGAGATGTCTGCCTTCTCTCCAATATAATGGAACGAGATGACTCTCAAAGTGCCGAAAATAAGACATTTAAAAAACTCAACTCAATGTCTCTTTCCAGAAATCATGACCCGGTTACTCAAGATAATCCACAGAGGTTGTTGTTGTGAGCAGTTTCACATTTGAACTATTTCTTCTCTGTGTCACTACACAGAAGGAAGCATGCATTTACTCATGGAGGAGAGATTCACGGTCGTGACAGCGCGGGACGTAAACTTTTAACGGCTGAGATCTTAGCTAGCTTAGTTGGCTCAGTTCTCGTTCATATGTATATGCACGTTTTCTGCGTGGTGATACGGAAAGAAAATAGTTCCTGCCTTTTAGCTGTATCTACCACATACTGTCTCAGTGAAGTGAGCTCAGGGTTCAAGTGGTCAGCTCTCTTTTTGCTGAAGGTGTAAGCTTCTTGAGTTTCCTCTCAGAAACCCCAACCTGAAGGAGGTTTGGGGTGTGTTGCATCAGTTTATTGAAGTATTAGCTAACAGGGAGCTGATTTGGAGGGATTTGATGTCGAGTGACGACACACAGGAACACATATGTTGTTCTCCTGCTGGCTCACAGCTGCTGGAGGCTGCTGGAGGTCTTTACTGTCGTCTGCTCAGCTTCTTTTGTCACACGGGACACATTTGTTCACATCTCCTGCAGCTCTCTGCTCCTCCAGCTGTCACCACCCGCTCTCATTTGTTCAGGCCGGCGTGGAGGTCACACACACACCTAGGTGGCCAAGATGTTGTAAAACAAGTGAATACACTCATTGCACTTTGGTTCCTGTGTTATTCAGAGACGATTAGTCGGGGCTGATTATGTTCTCACCCTGACGTGAAGCTCCGTCGTCTGCCAGATCTTAGAAAGGCCTTTACAGCCCTGTGAGATCTTCTTTGAGTTAATCTCGCTCATTGATTATTCATGAAAGGCTCCGGGGACGTTTCTAATGGAGAGAAAATCCTGCCCACGCTCCTCTGATCCTAAAAATCCTCCTCACTGACCAACTTTAAGCCACGTTGGGACGTTGAACCTCAGAAGCAGATACAGTCTGTTTTTATACTCTTACATGTTACAGAAAAACCACAAACCTTCAATTTACCGACCAAAGAAGCCTTTTCATAACAATTAACGTGACTCTGAGTAATAACACTCTCAGAAAGCTCCTGGTTGACCAGCTGAGGAGGGATTGCTTGGATTCCTCCACTCTCCTTCTTTGTTTACCGTCTCTCTGCCGGTGAGTGATGGCTGTGTGACTCGAAGCATGCGCTGACTCAGTTTCCACCAGCAGCGTGTGAGTGTGCCTCCTGTCTCTGACATGTCAGTGGGAAGCTTCAGCTCTGCTCATCCGCCACTATTTTTGACCCTCTTGGCTGTTGAGGATTTCTCACATTTTCAGTGACGTGTGAGGCCGACGGGACAGCAGCAGGTAGAAAAACATTAGTTATTTAGCATAAATCTGGGAAAAACAGGTTTGGGTGCAGGCAGCAGGAGCTGTGTGCAGGCTGCTGGTGAGGACACATGGGACAGTGTTGAGTCTGAAGGAAGTGGGCTGATAGCTGTGTCTCGTTTCAGGCACTGCGGTGCAGAGAAGAAGAAGGCCAGGCCGAAGAGCGTCGGACCAATGATGGGTGAGTAAATATCCTAAATGTTTTTTAAATGTTCTCACCTGTACTCAAGGTGTTCAGTGTCCTGTTTACTGGTTTTATTCTTGCAGGAGAAACAGTTTAAACAGCTCATTACAGCTTTAAGACCCTCGGCCTGATAGAAGCTCCTGTGTTGACTAATTAGCTGTTTGTAGGAGCAACAGTCTGTCGCCAGCACGAGTCTATGAAAGACTGAGTGTGTTCGTAACGGCCACCACCCCTATAAGAGGTGTGTGTGTGTGTGTGTACGTGTGTGTACGTGTGCTCATCCTTGGGTGTTTTTGACTGCATATACAGAGCACAGCAGTGGAAATGTGACCCGATCTGATCCTCTGTAACTCCCTTATAATTTCACAGGACTTGACCTTGAAAGAAATATGTAATTTTGTAGTTAAAAATAAAAAAACGAGAGAAAAAAATACACAGAAAGAATATTTACAGGTTTAAGAAAGAACCAAGAAATAATCAGATAGTTGCAAAGTTATTTGCAGTTTATGTTGATTTCCTGAAAAAACTGCACAAACTTTAAATGACGGTAAAAAACACACAGATCTGTAAAAACTCAAGTAAATGTCAGTATTATTGTTCTGTGTTCGTCTCACCTGCTGATCGCTGACTTAAAGACTGGAGGGGCACTGAATGAATATAAATGAACTGATTGTAAGTGTCCCCTGTAATTAGTGCACAATCACACAGATCTTTTCAGGAGCCTTTTAAAGTATTTAAGCAGTCGTTAAACATCAGTTCCTCTTTAGGGAATTAGTAAGAAACTTAAAAGCAGAACCATGTTTCCCTCGTAGTGCAACAGATGTGTTTTTCAGTGACGGTGTTGAAGAAGAATTTGATTTGTGATTTGGGACTTTTTCATCTGATACATGCCGCCTGTGCCGCCTCGGTTTTGAATTGCACTGGATGTCATACTGTCATACAACGGCGGGAGCTCAAAAATAGGGAGGAAAAAGTTTAGTTTCAGAGACTTTGTTTTCAGCATTATGGTGACTTTTAAAGAACGGTAATAACAATCAGTACACCGCAACGACATTTATATTCCTCTGCGCTGTTCACTTGGACTAAATGTTGAACTGATTAGATTTGGTTGTCAAAACTCAAAGGTCAAGGTCACTGTGACCTCACAAGACATATTTTTGGCCGTTACTCAACAGTTCATCTGATAATTATGACAAAATCTTACTCAAATGTGATGTTGGATTAAATGTAAAATGTTCTGGCTTATCAGGATAACAGCCTGACCTGTGTGCAGAAGCAGTAATTCTAGTAAAGTTATATATTTGAATGTTAACTTTCATGTCTGTGCACACCACTGCCCGACGCTTGTCAGCCATTAAAGGTTTCCAGAAAGACGAGAATTATTCCTTTCAGGACGTCAAAATTTGCTGCAGTATTTCTTTCTATTTTCCATTTCTTACTCACCGGGCACAACAGTACAGCAGACTACAGGTCATGATAACTAAAAAGGGGAAAAATTCCTGAAAATCACAAGAATACAGGAGAAGTGTGACCCCAGGAGGAAGCCAGGAGAGGGCAAGTATGATCGATATAAGTACAGAGCTGGAGTCAGGATGCTGTTAGCCTGGCTTAGCATAAAGACTGGCAACAAGGGGAACCGTCTAGCCTGGCCTGGCTAACACCTCAAAGCTCACTGATTAACGGCTCATTTGTTTAATCTGAACACCAACAGAAGTGTAAAGAATACAGAGGATTTCATTTTAAAACCATGAACTAACGCTCCACGTTCAGGTGTTTACTCGGGTTTGGATAATGGGAACACATCCTGTCCTCGCAAGTACAGTAACCCAACACACTTTTGTGTGTCTGTGCGTGCGTGTGTGTGTCTGGATGATTGCAGCTGTGCGTCATTCATATCAGTGTTGTGTAATATTTTGCACCCTGGCCGCCTGCAGCGGGCCTCCATCCAGAAGACCTTCTACCTTTTTATGTTACAGAGCAGCTTTTAATAATGTTTAATGTGCCGCAATTTTAAGGAACCGTCAGAAATCTGCGCTCTGCCAAAGCCATGTTGATTACACCCATTGGGATCTGGCACCACACCACCCCCAGCACCTCCACCGCCTCCACCGCCTCCACCAGCTCCACCAGCTCCACCACTACTCGGATACAAAGCAATTGGCTTTTAAAGGAATAAACTATTGTACAAATCCCTCCTGTGTGGAGGTTTCTGGGAACGCTCCCGGGCCTTTTAGAGAGGATAAGTTTGGCTTTGAGACGTCTTAAGACCTCTGGAAGTGTTTCAGCTGGACGGGAATATACCATGCCGCGCGTGTGTGTGTGTGTGTGTGTATGTGTGTGTGTGTGGACACGGCCCATATATCCAGGTTTAATAGGGTTATAATGAGGCGAGGGTTGATCAGGACGTCTCAGGGATGCTGCTCAGAAAAGCCCCGAGGTGTTTGGATTTCAGCTCCGCTCTGGTAGACTGATGATCCTCAGTAACAGTGGAACATTTTTACTGCAGGTCGTCAGGATTTATGAGGATTTTTAAACAGTGTGGTTTACAGATGATTGAATGCATTTATTTGCATTAAACACGGTCTACTAGACAAAAACTCTGGACAGTATGTGCATTACTGAGAACGCTGCCAATCTGCCATTAAAACACACGTCTGTCTCTACTCAAGGTTCACTTATTTGCTTGTTGTCTGGCTTTAAACCCACATCACACGGACTTCAGCAGCAAAGCAACTTCAAAATTACCTGTCAGACTCCACATATACAGATCCAAGACAACTAATCAGCTCTCACCCTCTGATGAAGACCATGTGAGTTGGTCAGCGGAGATTAGTTTGTCAGCTGCTGTTTATAAGGTCAAGAAGAAACTGCCGCTCGATTATAAATAAGCTTTTAGACGTGCAGACTCAAATACGATGTTATCATCTGTCAACAGAGCGCGTTACTGACTCTACTGACTTCTACTGAGTCTCCTGCGTCGGCTTATCAGAGGTCAGAGGTCAGATGTAGCAACAGCATCTATGAAAATGTTAGGAATTAGTAACTTAACAAAATGTAACATGAAGTTATGGTTCTGGCTGTTATCTGTCAGCTCAGGGGATGAGTTCGGAGGTGATACTGGTCAAGACGTTGTGTCGTCCAATCAGAACCGGGATAGCCACAACAAAAACACATCATTTTCTACTTTCTATTTGCTAATGTGTCCCTCACTTCTTGTTATTTTTAGTCTAAGTTTCTGCCAAAATCCACATGAGAAAAGCTCCAAACTGCTGAAAATATCGATGCGCTCTTCTGCAGTGCTTCACCTCTCCGGCTGCTCGAATAACTCTCTGATTGGTTGAGTTTGTTGAGGTTGACAGGAAGATCTGCAGAGGCTACTCCGGTCTAAATAAAGCAAGACCACCCCTTATCCTATTAAGTAATTTGAGACCTTCATGCATGGCTGTATCGATGACGAGAAACAGAACAATGCAGAGCGCTTGTTGGACACACCAAGATGTCCAGGTTCAGATGAAGCTGACGTTTTGGGCCACTGAACCCAGGAAGACCTAGATTTTTCTATTGTTTTCCGTCCCAAAATCCCCTTCTTCACTCTCATACGACATTATACAACTTTTTTAACAACTGAGATCTGAAAAATCCTCGTTTTGAAAGAATCTTATAAAACCTCATGAGGTTCTCAAACATTCAGGCCGTGAGGTGACTGTAAATGTTTGATTTGATTTATTCATGTCTTTGTTTTTGCTTCCTGTGCAGATTTCTCCTGTGATGAGACAGACAAAGGCCCACCGGTCCAGATGCACAGCCTCAGAGAGTTTGAACAGGTAAGAACATGCTCTGATATCAGCTGTGTCCTCACCTGGAGAGGAGACTAAGACTCTGATGCTGCGGTTGTGATGAGAAGACCTCGAGTGTTGCTGGAAGAGAAAACTTACTCTCCAGCTCTGTTAGCGTAGCGCTGTGTGGCAGAGGTGTCCAGGCTTGTCTCTGCTCTGTGGTAATGACTATGTAGGTGTGTTTGGGAAGATGATGTGGCAACTGAAACCCTGCATGAGTCAAGAGTTTCCTCCCATCCTGCAGATTTTCCACTGTCCCCGTCAGTCTGTCTCTTATACATGCTGTAATACTGCTTCCCTCTCACATGGATGACAAGGTCCTGATCCGGGTCAGAGCACATTTAGACGTCTATATTAAAAGATGTGTTTGAGATGGATTTAAGACGACCACGCTTCATCACGGTTGTCGAGTTCAGATGGCAGTTTTCTCCCAAAAGCAACAGTAGAGGTGTGTCAGAGGTGTGGCTCACCTGGGAAGTGTTCTGAAATACGTTGGAAAGATGTGCATGTCAGCTGATACAGATCAAGTTAAACTGCTGACTGTTGTTTGTGTGTTGTTGCTGCTGCTGTTGTTGGGAGTAAGAATAGAGTTCAGTGTTTCTGACAGCTGGAGGACCCAGGATGCACCAGGTTACAATAAACAACGCAGAGTGAAAGGATCAGACGTTTTAGAGAATACTTTTATCAGACATCACAAGCAGACACATGTCAAAACATCGTTCTGTCTTCCATCCACAGTGTTGTACGACAAACTCTGTTGTCCTCTCACTCAAACCTGTAAATTTCCACTCCAGCAGCACAAACTTTTCTATATTCTGAAGGTTTTAACAGACGGCTCTGTTCAAACATCATTCACAACCTGATTTACTGAACATTTTATTCCTAAAAACTTGGAGAAAATGTATTTTTTATGGCTTGTTGACAGTATTTTTGGATTTAGGGAGTGAAGAAAAAAGATATCCAAAATTCTGTCTGTCAAAACTTTTGACTCTAACAGGTCAACAAACAGCTCACACTGCTTATTCAAAGCAGAATATTGTGCCGTTATTCCACCTCGCCGTCAGAGTAACAGAGTAAACCGGCAGCGCGGGGCAGGGGTGTGACGTTCGCTTCGCTCAAAAAAAAAGGGAAATGTCCCACAAAGCAACGTTACAAGACCAAACAACAGAAATGTAAACTTATATGAGAAGAAAATGCTGAATTTATACCTGGAAGAGTGTTTGTCCGACCGACTCTGTCACACTTCCACGCGAAAAAAACAGGATCTGTTACTTAAAGTGTCGTGGCTGACACACTCAGTATGTTTCTGTGACTCTGACCTGCACGACCAGATTCTGACTTTTTTCTCTTTTGAAGTATCTGGATTACTGTTTCCTTTAGTTGCTTTATGATATCGATGACCAGTGATCAGATTAACGTTGTCTGATGTCAGAAACAGAGATGTCAGCGACAACATCTGTATTGTGTTATTGGAGAGATATGTCCATCGGACTGCTCTACATCATGGCTCCAATTGGACCATTAAGTTGTTTCCTTTAAGCTTTTTTCTGCAGTTTTGTTGTCTCGGTGTCGATGAAAACACATGCACAACATCATTTTCTCTGTGACAGCTGGACTGCTGTTTCAAGTTTCCATCCTGCTGTCTTTGTGTGGCAGCTCGGCTCCGTTTCATGATCATGACAAATGTTTCGCACAGAGACAGACTCCAACATAAAAAGGAGATATATGAATAAATAAATGAAACCCACATACAGACGTATTTTTAGAAAGTTGGGATCAAGCATTCTGTGTGAATAGTCGCTCGGCTGAATGTCTGCTCGGGTTTGAAGATGGGCGGCGCACTTTCCCTCTGGTTCTGTGCCACAGTAATGGATTCTGGGAGCTGTGCCAGGTGCATTATGGGTCTGATATAACTCTGGAGGTGCTCGCTGCAATTACCCTGCTCCCCTTTTAGTGAAGGACAGACTCACAGCGGGGTGGGGGGGAGGAGCTGGTTGTGGTTGTGTTGTATTAATGTGGGTTGTATTGGGGAAAAAGGTCAAATGATGTGAAATATGAAACTCCAGCAGGATGAGATCAAATCCACAATGTGTGATTGATTGTGAGACGCAGAGAGCAGCAGCAGATAAACCCGACTGTCTGTCTTCACCTTTAAAAGGCCCGTTGGACTTTTTAAACAGGTGCTAATTTATAGACGCGAGAGGAGGAAGTTTAAAAGCTTTACATCACGCCTCGTTTTTCACCACTTCTTTGCAAACTGTGCTCGATATGAACGTCTTCAAGGGTCTGTTCAGTTTTCTAAAGTCCTGACCTGATCCAGGATCCTCAGTTTGGATCCTAAAATGGACGGTGGAATAAAATAAAATAAGAAATGCTGGCGATCTACACACCATGAATATGTGGAAACTTGAATTTCCTCGATGTTGCAAGGTTCAATTTTCTAATTTATGTTGTGACAACACTGTGCTTATGGTCCGGTTAGGTTAGGAGACAAAAACCACTTCAGTGTTCAGTTGTCTTTAGGAAAAGATGATATTTTGGATTTAAAATACCTGTTTCTGTTGCCACAAACTCAGCTGGGAAATGTCTTAACGTCTGGTTAAAAATATCTTTTTCTCTTTCATGCTTACAAATGTTGAAACACTGACTTGAACAGACGTCCTCTGGGGGAAATCTTTGGGTTTTGCGCTGACCTGTGGGGTCCGTGCCGGCTCAGGTGCTGGAGTGGGACGTGCAGCATCTCGGGATATTCTGGGATTCATGTGCATTTTTTTGAGCTGGTGTCATCATTTGTACTTATTCTGGTGACTGGGCTGAGAGATGAATACGGGAGATAATTAAGACCTACGTGTGACATTATAATTATTATTTAATTGCAGAGAATGTCTCCGGCCACGGTACCTGTGTAGGTGATTTGTTGTTTGAGTGTGGATCTGCTTTAAGTGGGCAGAATGCATCTTGAACTGGTATAAAAGCTTTTTACCGATGAAGCCTTGTATTCGCTGAATGCAGAGACACTGTACGAGCAGAGGCAGGCAGCTGAACTCGCGCCTGATTGGTCGAGGCTACATTATAGGATGTAGGCAGCTTTCCTTTGAAGTTTCCCTCCTGAATATCCCACAGAGGGATGAAGGATGAGTCATGCTACGTGCAGACGTACGGCACAGACAGCAGGCTGGGAGGCAACCTAAACACAGCCTTTGTACGGAGGGATGAAGAAAAATGGGCTGAGATTGTGAGTTTGAATTACAGTCGAGATGTTGCAGAGCTGCAGAAAATCCTTTAAAGGACCAGTCCAGTGTTTTCACATGTTTCACACCATTTAACACAAATCATACGTTAAATTATCAACGCTCAGTTTTCCAAAGAACATTTTCTGGCTTGTTAGAGTTTTGATCGTGACATTCCCACTTTTCCTGATCTTCTTCGGTCTCGTGGTGCAGCCACTGATAACAGATTCACAGGTGAGCTAACTAGCTTGTGTGCAGTACAGAGTAGGCTAACTGAAAACCTTTGAAAGTTAGATAGCATTTTTCACTTCTTATATGTGACACAAATCTTTTTAATAAATTATTTTTTCCCCTATAATTCAAAAACTTTCAAGTAGGCTGAGTCAAGGGTCGGTGGGAACATTATGATGCCAACTAACTAGACCTAGCTTAAAAAGCTAACTAGCTTTTGAACAGTGCAGAGAAACTGAAACTGAACAGCTTAAGTAACTTTCAAGGATCTTTGGGAAGTGAAACCCGTTAACGTGCTCACAAGTGAGCCCACTACAGATGACACTTGTTCGCTGTGACACTAATGTTTTCAATACATTTTTAGTCTCCAGTTTTGGATCATGTTGCTTTTACATTAAGTAGCTTCGTGTTTTTCTCTATAACTGTCAGCTGTTGAGTTTCTGTGCAGTCAGCAGATCGTCCTGTCAGTGACAGGCGCCGCTGTTCTTTGTGAATCGAGAGAAGAGTGAGCGATGACGCGTCGGCTAAACTAGATCGTGGAGGACTTCTCGAATTCCAACCAGATGATGATAAACTGTATTTATATCTGTTTTAAATGGTCCAGAACCTGTGAAGTATAAAATGCACATAAGTTCCCACTTTGCAATCAGACTTTTCTTCTCCTTTTTCTTGATTAAGTATTTTTTGGACGCTGCCGTGGAAATTGAGTTTTGACGCTTCTAGTTTTTGATTGGTTGTGAAAATATTTAAACCTTTTTATTTCCCAGTGAGAAAATTTGTCCATGTGCTAAACCACATGCGGCCTCCAGGTAAAACTAATCCAGGGAAAAACATTATGAAACATGACGACATGATGTTAACTGTGATGAATTTTCTCTTCAGAAACTGAGAAAAACTGCCAAGAAACAACCTAAAACTTTATCTGATTTCCGTCAGCGGGCTTCAGTATTTAAAGTTCAGACTCTCGAACTATAACAAACGGAAACAACTGATTTTCAGTAAAGAGCGGAGACATAACAGTTCGGCCCTTGTCTGAAAAGTTTCCCCTTTTCTGATGGAGCAGATTAAAGTTTGTTGACCTTTCTTTGCCACTGTAGTTTTACATTAAGTTCTTCTGACAGTGGCAGCGTATGTTGGTCCTCTCATCTTAATAGAGCAGTCTGGATTATTGAATCCAGATTATTGCCGTGTATGTGTGTGTGTGTGTGTGTGTGTGTGTGTGTGTGTGTGTGTGTTTGTCCTCCCTCCACATTTGCGTCAGTTTAAAGAATCAATCCTCCCGTCGGCTGGTTGGAAGAAACATGAACCTGCCAGAGCAGCATTTGTATCTGTCAAACAGCCACGCTCTGCAGCCCTGAGGTTTTCATAAAAAGAAAAAAAAAAGAAAAATCGCCCAATCAAAATGCCCCCTTTCTCAAATGGCCTTTATTAGTCCACAGGAGAAATTGGAAGCACATGGCCGCCTATAAATGTGAATTCAAACCGACCGCAGAGACACTTAGATTGATAGAAGAAGGGGGGGAGGATCGCGTATAATTTTGGCCATTAAAACCTCAGGACAAATTAGGGTTGTTAATCTGTTATTTTGCCCTCGGTCTCAGCGTTCACTTCTAAAAAAGCCGCATACGCTTATGAAAGGTCTGTCAGAGTTGGATTACCATTACCAGAGTGGCAGTAATGGATCGCACTCGGAGACCCAAAACACAGACAGAACACCCGATCCTGCAGCTGACAGCCGGGCTGAAGTGATTCAAACAGCACATTTCTTTTTTAATTCCCTTTATCTCCACGCTCTTTTATCTCCTCCTCACTTCTTGTGCTTTCCTAGTTTTTGTTGTGGCATTTGAAAATAGGTCAGAAGACTGCGTGTGTGTTCAACCCCCAAGCTGTTGGCTCTGATTTGCTGCTTTATGAAGCTGATATCTGCAGCTCTGCACGAGAACACACTTGAAACACACTTGAACCACAGGAGCAGCGGTGTTGGATATCAGGAGAGGACACAGAACTGTCGAGTCATCTTAGACACGATACTGAATATTTATTTAAAAGATGCTTCGTGATTTCAACCAGTCCTTCAGTATAATAATCATAATAATTGGGTGCTAAGTGTGGATTTTGCTTGGTGCGTGTCCAGAAATCGGTCAGCTTCCAAAACCAACACATCCTCACGTCAAAACGACTGACAGCCCTCCCACATATGCAGACTGTGTCGCTCTATAAAGACGCCACCCGACTTCTTCCTTTTGCCTTTTTGTCATAATAGATACGGCCATTAGAAGTCTTGACGCACTTGATGCTGTCAGTCTGCGTTTTAAAGTAGCTAATGTGTTGTCACCTGTATGTCAGCGTTAGCTGGCTGTTAGCAGTAATCTTTAGTGGATTTACCAGCAGTCTCTATGAGTTTTGGGATAATTGTTAGGTTGTTACTGAAGTGTTAATAGGTGATAAACAAGTGGTGGTTATGTGTGTTATGTGTGTTTCCACGTGCTTCCTGCAGCAGCTCGGTCATGATTATGATCTTTTCGTGTATGTGAAGGAAACACTGTGAGTTTCCAGCATGAATATATACGGAGGAAAAAAGTGTACTGCCCAGCAAACACACACAAAAACACAAAACAAGGCATTAATTTAGACTATTAAAACTGAGATAGACTCCTGTTGGAAAATGTGAAGCTCACAGTAAAGTCAGTCTTAAATGTTAAAAAAAGATTTTTAAAAGGAAGAAAATTGCACCAAAGTTTGTTTCTTTCAGATTTTAGTGTACATATTGACATGTCTGACAACAAGGGCTCCAACTTATTATTATTTTAATTATTGTTTAATCTATTTTATTATTCACTGATGTATCGTTTGTCCTTAAAAAGTAAAAAGTGACGTCCTCAAATAGCTTCTTCTGTCAAACCAACAGTCCAAACCCCAACGACTCTTCATTAACTGTCATAGACGACAAAGAAAAACAGCAAATCCTCACATTTAAGAAGCTGGAACCAGAAAATGTTTCACTATTTTGCTTGAAAAAACGATGAAATGATTAATTAATAATCAAATAGTTGATTAATCGACTAATCTTTGCAGCTGTACTGACAAACTGCCCCATTGTTTCTCCAACAAAAGCCTGATGCATAATTTAAAATCATTTTAATGAACACACAAGATATAAAACCCTGAAACTAATTAAAGACAATACAGATGAACATGAAGAGTGTTTGTGGTGTCGGTGTTAATGAGGCGTCGTATGAGTTTATAATTTGGGACTCAGAGAGCAGAGAGAACAGAAACTGAATGAATTTTGGGAATTGTCTTCGGTAAAAATAACCTCTTTGAGCGAGGACGACTTTAGATGTGCGGTAGCGGACGACAGAGCAGGAAACGGGAGCTGTGCAGCTTCATGGGAACACATATTCTCAGACTGTTCTCTTTATTTCAGGAAACACCGTCCACATCCAAACTCTGATACTGAAGTACGATACAAATTTCCTCCTCTCGGTTTCTCTCAAATCTCCCACTAAGAATAGATATTGATGCCAGGTTGTCTGTCTGCGCCCCGACTGACCTGCACTGCAAAACAATCTCCTCCTAAATCTGAGTCTCGCTTTTCTTTTAACTAATAAATCCAGATTTCTAGTTTTAAAATCTGCATTATCTTTATGAATTCCAGCGTATCTAAATATAAAAAATGACCTTTCCTGTTGTTAAACTTTATTGCAGCTGTTGCTCTCACTGTCAGCGTCCCTCCTGCTACTTCTTACCTTCAAAAATGTTATTTAGGGTGAACTATGATCAAATCACACGACGTTTTGGTGGATTATATTTAAACAAATCAACCTCAGATTGTCCTCTGGATGAAAGAAGCAGATTTTGGTGGCGATGATGTAAGGAGTGTGTGTTTTTTTGCAGTGTATCCGGTGGATGAGCTTGATGAGCGTTAATGGACGCGCTGACAGCACAGGGGTCAGTTTTCACCGCAGCAGCACTCAGACGGGCTGCAGATCGATACACAGCAGCTCAGCTTTCAGCTCAGCCAGCCAGCAGATCCGCTCAGATCAGACACACACACACACACACACACACACACACACACACACACACACACACACACACACTTACAGACGTGCTCTCAGCGGTCATGCTGGAAGGGGATGACAATTGCTGTTGTTCATCAAATTTGCTCTAAAATCTTTGGTATGTGCACGAGAGCGAACACGGACACAAAGACAGACTCAGTGTCCAGAGGACGTCAGCACGTCTCTGTCACAATAAACACAACGACAACCTGCAGTGCAGCTCGAAGAGACGTCGTATCAGCGTGTCCACACTTAATGACACGAGACAAGATATCAGCTGTAATTATAATCATTGTGTATTTAAAACCGCAAGAGCTTCAGATTGTTGACGGGAACAGAGGACTCACCTCGTGTGAAAGACTGAAAACCACCAAAAACTGTTGAGACAATGTTTTTATCCAAGATGGGACAGTTTCGCTGGTCCTGCACTGTAGTCCAGTAACGGTCGTCTGATCCTGTTTGACTGAAACAGATATATTTTTACATGAAGGCAAGGTAATGATAGTTGATTAGTCAATTTGATGAGACCTACGCTGCAGACATGAATTATGTCCTTCACAATAAGTCGGGGGGCTGAAAACCACAAGACAAGCCGATAAGGTCGGATCACCAATCAGGCAAAGACGGCACCGGCTCAGAGGCCCCAGAAGCTCAGGCCACTGAATATTTGGTAGTTCAGTCCCAATCACCAGAATACATTTTAGCTAAGTACTTTTCTGTAAATGACAGATAAACGATTGAACGTTTCTTCATGTTGCAACTTGTTTACAGGCACAAAAACCTCTTGGTTTGGGTTCGAAAAGCATCATGGTTTAGCTTTAAATACCTGTTTTCGAGGCCACAAACATGGATGGATGGAAATGTCCCCAGGTGTCCTTAAATATATCCACTGGTGTGACCCGAACTCCAGTGAACTCCCATTCGGCCTTCTTTGCTTATGATAACGCCACCACCATCCCTTCCACCTCCTGCTGCCACAGGTGGCTGTAAAGCTAGAATGTCGACCTTGGACATAACTGTTTTTTGCAGAAATGGTAACTGATAACGTTTTATCTTGGCCTGGGCTGGGTTTTAGTAATCTAATTATTTGTACGTTTTAGAAAACTGTATCAATTAATAACACTTTCCCACCAAAATTAGCGGCTCTACACATTTTTTTTAAACGCGGGTACACCTACTAAAAATCGCATAAGCTTCATGAGCCGGAAACAGCTGTAACAGAGGAGAAAACAACAATAGACCCATTGTGAAAGAAGCGCCTGTAAAAACGGAGGATAAATTATTTTGAGCGTCACAACTCCCCGAGAAATGATTCATAATTTCAACCATTCGGTCCAATAACATTTGGAAATGAAACATTTTTAAACTGGATGGTTGCAGAGTAATTATGCTTGTGAGACTACGATGGTGGAATCTCACCACAAACATCTTCACTTACAAATAAAAGCCCACATAAAGATGTCAGCAGCGTCTGTTGACCCTCAGAGGATTTCTAAGTGAGTGTGACTGATGCTGATGCAGACATGTTTCACTGTACTGCACTAGCGCCACCACCTGGAGAGACGGAGAGACTGTGACTGAGAGGTACGGTCGGTAGTTTTGAGCTCCGCTTTGTTAATTGATCCCAGCCGTGTGCAATAAATCTGTGCTCCTCTCCAGCGGGTCAGAGAAGACATATTGACTTGATCACGGCGTCGGTCATGGATGATAATTGTTCAGTTAAAGTGTACAGTAATCTGCTCCCAGCGGCTCTGACTGTTAACATCAGGCTGCGTCTGGAAACACCTGACAGACTCACTGTCTGTGTTTCATTTCTGACAAGCTCGTGTCTTATTTTGTTCCTCGAGAGAATCGAAGAAACATCACGACTGTTGGGTGCGTAAGAGACGTCACGAGGCAGGAAGTCGTCTTCATCCTCGACATGGTTTCACGTGTGTGAATCTTTGTAAAGTATGTTTCTCTACACGGTTTACAGTTTGTTGTGGGGCTCCATTGTGTGTTTTTCTGTTATTCTGAAGGTATTTATGTATTATTTTTCGACCTCTCCCCTCCTCTTGAGCCCTCAGATCATGTGGAAACAGTTACAAACAAAAAGAAAAAGAAGAAAGTATTTTTATGAATCAGTCTTCTGCTTAGTGGCAGGCTGGATCCTGCAATTACCCTGACAGTACAGGCAGCCTTTAATGGCAGGGTCAGAGAGGCAGAGAAACCACAGTCTGTACACACTCTGTACCAATCACCTCCTGAGGAACCTGATGGAGAAGACCGTAAACATTACAGTGATGTTAATGTGACTTAACAAGACTCAAACAACCATTCAGGGAAATAAAAACAATCAGCTGTTTGTTTCCGTCCTGGTTTCAGCTCGATTAGTTTTGATGACATTTTAATCAGAACTGAGACTCACGGCTCGAAATAAGAAAGATTCTCGGTGAACGCATTATGTTTTAATTATTGGATGCGTTGTAAAACTACCACGCTGTGCACACAGCAGTAATTATATAAAAGTTAGCTGGAGGCTTCACTTCTGAATAGGTGGTTTAATGTGGACTGAAATCTGGTTTGACTGCATGCAGTGAAGAAGAAGTTTATTCTTGGAGAGTTAACTTTTAAAAAATATCGATCATGCAGATTTGCACAGGAAAATAAGTGAGAGTGAGATTTTATTTATTTATCATGGATCATTGTTAGAAGTGTCTTCTTATGTGTGATTCTCAGAAGTTTGATAAATACAGACGTGTAAAATGTTATGATAACGAATAGAGATGACAGAAAATGTGGCCCCAGGTTGTAAAGAAATTTGATTTGTTATTTAAGTTGAATAAATACTCCGGTTCACTTCTTTAATCAACACTCCACGTCATTTTCTCTTGGGCAAGTTGAGTCGAGTCGAGTCCTTAGTCAAGTCATTTTTTCCCTACCGAAGACACTTGAGTCAAACCTGCAGTGTCCGGTCTTAAAGAGAAAAGTATCAGTAAAGCACCAGTCAGATAACAATCGTGACCAATTTATCCAACCTGTTCAAAAAGTACGACAAAACATTCGATGTGTTTATGAGATTCAGGGAAATAAAACAAAAAACAACAAAAACATAAACGCTAAATCAAAAATGATTCCCTCCTCACCACTTTTATAAAATAAAATACTGATAACCAAGTCTCAAGTCAAGTCACAAGTCTTTAACTTCCGAGTCTAAATCGAGTCTCAAGTTATTTTCTGTCAGGTTGCAAAGTCGTGAAAACAGCGACTTGAGTCGTGTCCAAGTCACAATGACCTGAGGCCCAACACTCGGTACAGAGTAAGACCAAGGAGACGTTACGTCAATAAATTAAAACCAAAATGTTTTAACAAAGTGTTTCAGAGTATGTCCCGTCCTCGTTCTTTCCCCTGCAGTGAGCAGCTTTTTTACGAGGATAACCATCTAATCAGGATCGAGTATGTGGGCCAAACAAAGCACGAGCTGTTTGAAAGGCCAAGACACACAACGGATATAAAATCAAATGTCGATACACCACTTCTGTCTGTCCGACGTCCAGGGAAGCCGACCAGTTGGACGGATCGGACCGTTATCCTCGCGAACGGCGTGACGCGCTTCCATCAGAAACACCTTTTCATTAGCGGAGGAAATTGAATGTAGATTTTTACAAGGTTTCTTTTGTGTCTGTGCAGTCTGGCTTGCTGTGATCGTGAGTAGGTGTGTTTCCCATCAGCCGGCTGGTTGTTGTAGCTTATTACTGACGCACCGACTGATGGTCTCCATTTGTTATTGTTTTATGGCCTCTCTGCGGGGCTGCTAATGGCCAGATCTGTGTGTAATCAAAGCCTTCTCCTCTGCTCCGCCCTTCTTTCTCTTTTTCAGATACATTCTTGCAGATTCTTCGCTTTTCCTCTTCTTCCTCTTCTTCTTCTCTCCCTGCGTTAAATCCCCTTTTTCTCTGTTGGAGTAACTTTTTAAAAGGTTGTGAAAGAGCGACATGTGCGGAGCAGACCTCAGAACAGACAGACCTCCCTCCCTCCCTCCCCTCCTCACATACCAGAGAAAACTCACCCACTTGCCAGAGAAAAAGGGAGGAAAAATTTTCTGTTTGAAAAAAAAAAAGTCTTCTGCCTTGGAAGCGGTCTATAAGAAACCATGTGTCATCATTTATTTCCAATGTAGGGTTCCTGGAATCAGCGCATTAGAGTGGGGTGTTGAAACTGAGAGTTTTTCTGCTGAGCGCTGGGGACAGGTGCTTTTTGGTTAAAACCCTCTGACTTATCTGTGATTGAGGGAGCCTTTTAAATGCAATAATTGCTAGCAGAGAGGGGGAAAAGGAAGACCAGGAGCAACGACTGAAACTCCCGACTTTCATCAGCCACTCTCGTCTCTATTTCACATCTTCCCTCTTGTCTCTTTCGGTCGATTGCTCCTCTGTTTCTCTTCCATTTGCTCTCATATTATAGATCACCGACACTCTCAATCGTATTTTATGAGTCAAACCACGACTCGGCAACTTCTTTTCTTCACAGATTATCCTGCAGGGCCCTTCAACATGTTTTCAAGCCTGATTGGATTTCAAATAACTTTGGTTTCCTGTCCAAAATGACTCCATGTTGTTTAAAATATAACAATGAACTGATCGTACTCAGTCCAGAGCCTCATACATCTTCTTCTTCTGCGCCATAGACAGCTTCACTGCTGTCCAAAAACTATTAAACTTTACATTTCTTTAGGGACAACGCTGTGCTTATACTCTGGTTGGGTTTAGACACAAAAACCACTCGGTAAAGGTTTGGAAAACATCGTGTTTTGGTGTAAAAAACCTGGTTTTGTCGCCACAAACACAGCTGGAAAATGTCCCGACGTCTTGTTAAAATATCCAGTGGTTTGACAAAACGCCAGCTCGACCTGTGGTCACTCTGCTGTACCTCCACCACCATGCCCTCCATCTCCAGACATTAACGTCAGCTCATTTACACACACTGTAGTGAATGACTGAACCTTTTGTAAACATGAAACTACTGAATATTTACATCTCCAGTTGGAACCAATGGGCTCGGAGCTGAGAGCCACAGACAGGAAGTCACAAAACATTAACGGATGGACAAACTCACTGTTGTTGCCTTCAGCGGTGGTAAGATGGCTGACTTGTTCTGGGAAGTTGTGTGAAAGTCTGCAGTTAAGTTCAGTTGGACCACATGAAAAACCTGGGTGATGCTCTCGCTAACAGACTCTGATAATACTGAGCATGTGAGTGAAAATACTGTGAAAATAAAACATCTTTGTTGGTTCACAGCTGGCAGCTACTTCTCAGTGTGAAACAGCTCATTATGAGGTGACTCATGATCGTCTCACACAAGTAACATTGTTAAGAAAGCAAAACCATCTTTTTTTACTCTTTACATCCACCTCCTCCCTCCTGAAGCTGAGCTCCCCTGAGAGTCTGTGACACGGCAGTGATCTCTGTTTTAAAACAGATCGGGAGTTGTTCTCTTCCTGTTAACGGCTCGGGCCTGAGTGCCCTCTCCGTCCTATGAAAACATTTTCACAGAACATTAGAATTGAACCATCAAACTCGGCACTTAAGGCCTCGCTGCCTTCGCCCCCGCTGGGCGAGGCTGGGTGGAGCTGGACTCATGGTGTCATGCAAAAACCTCCCACATCTCCAACACAAGCTCCGAACAACACATGTTAACCTTTACAGCCCTGATCCTCCCTTTAAAATCCTCTTTCAGCAACTTTTTCCACACTGTGTGATAATATATCTGCATCTTCGTTTTGATTAGAAACACACCATGTTTACTTCGAGGTAAACACTCAAAAGCCAGCTTTTTATTCCCGGAGTGTGATGGTACACAGAATCCAGGGTTTGGACAGTGAAAGTAGCCGTCGGGGCTGCAAATAATTCCTGGAAGACTCCAGTTTGTGTTCATTTATACAACACAGACACAAACTGACTGACGGGAATTTGCGTGTGAAGGAGCATTCGAGTGGAGCTCAAGACTGACGTAGAGAAATTTTCGGTTGATGCAAATGATCAGCATGTTGGATCGTTTGTGTTTCCTGAGACAGGGAGTATTTTGGTTTGTAGATGGAGACCAAACCAAAAAACTGTCCAGTGCCAAACTAAACATTCTGGACTGACTGGTTTGAGACGAACTCACATAGTGTTATTCACCTGAAATATTCTGGATGCCTCACACAGATGTCCACATTTCACCCTGACAGGTGTTGTTGGTTGATTGAATTTGTAAAGGTCACAGTGGTGGTTGTGCACAGAGCACATCTGACTTTTACGCAGAAAACCAGCAGTTAATGTTCAACTTTTTCTTTAACTGTAACCACAATCTTTCACAAAGGGTTTTAGACGCCCAGCCCTTAAAGAAGAAATTTGTCAAGATCGAAAAATGAATGAATGTTATCAACAGCATGTGAAGGAACAACAGTCTTAACATTATGTCAAAGACGTCTATGTTAGCATGCTAACCAGCTAGCCCCCGGCCCGTCCTGTCTCCTAACAGCACTCAGACGTGAAAGTCGACGCTGTAGTTTCAGCTGGGAGATGTAAAAGCAGCCGGTTCACTGCTCAGTAAGTCAACAAAATAAACTCACTAAATGTTAAGAAAAGGAAATATTTTGACACTTATTTTCCTTATAAACAGAAAAATACAACCGTCTGAGTTCAAGTTTCTCTCTCTGACTGAACTAATACGAGCTTAATCGCCTCGTTAACTCATCGTCAAACACACTTCATTCAAACTGGACAGAAACGAAATCAAACCTCTGGCTCGGTCCAAATAAATCTTCAGTTCACAGAGTAACGTGGAAATATTCCGTCTCTACACGCTGATGATGTCCGACTCTCTCTCTCTGTCCTCTTCTGTCCCCGCCTGCCGTGTCTTCTCGTCCCCGGAGTCATAGTCCTGGTCAGAGTCGCTGTAAATCACCTCCGTACTGTATCTCCTGTCTTCAGAGCCAAATCCAGTTGAGCCGGACCCGTCGCACAGATAACTCCACCTGGAGGTCCCGGTCCAGACAAACTCCACTGGCTCCATGTCTATCTGAGCCGTGAGCTAATTAGATTCATAGCCAGTAAACGGCAGCAGTTGTTGGTCACTCCAGTTATTTGCTGCCCCCTCGATTTTTGAAGCTACCTTCGGATTCTGGCCACATTTTTACAAATTAACCATGAGGTAGTTTTTATGCACAGATATTGCAAGAATTTTAAAAACAATTGGCTTTGGAAGTAAGTCGGTGGTTTAGCAGAATCGTTTGCAGGCAGTGCTGAAGCTTTCTCGGAGCCTCGAGACCAAATAAATCTTGTCGAACATAAAAAATGCATTTGGGAAAGTTTAAAAAAGGCAGTTAGGAAAGTGATGGAAAATCATCGGGGGGGTTTTCAAGCTGTGGAAGGTTTGACCTTTTGGAGATAGCAGGTTTCTGCAGGGCACCGACGATTGGCAGGTAACTAACAGACCCAGAAGGCTGAGTGTAGCCTGGCTCGGATCAGACCGGCCCAGCCCACGCCAGCCAGTGTTGAGTAATGCTGTTAGTAAATACCAGGCCAATTATTGCTAACGAGGGCCTAATTGGAACCAGATGAACATTTATTGAATTTGTCAGAGAAAGGTAGAGTGGAGATAGCTAATGAAGTGCAGCCGCAGCGCCGGGCCAGGCAGCCAGGCGCTGAGGGAACGCATAATTCACCTGGCAGTGGCACCATGTTTTTTCCCATGTTTGTGGTTTTATTCTCGTTTATTACTGCAGAGACATTTGAGCAAAAAAGTAGTCAGCCGAGAGGGGAAAAAAGTCAGTTTTATACATAACGATGTACTTAATTTAAACTTTAATCCAAGAAAGCCTGGAAATGAATTCTCGGAGACCAAAAATGCAAAATTTCATCCAAAAGCCTAAAATCTGAAACAAACAACTTTCAATCAAACACGACAGCGTCTCTCTCACTCTTGTTTTTGTATAATGGGCTTTACAGTCTTCAGCTGTCAGTGCTCATGTAGTGTGGGAAATAAAAGCAGTGACATGAAAACACAAAGATGCATTTTCTATTCATAAGTGCAATGAGGTCGTTGTGCTTTACCTGAGTATATAAGTGCTATTTCCTGCTTCTTTATACTTGTAATCCACTACATTTCAGGCTGAAATTGAACTACTACTGTAAAGCTATTATACAACTTCATCTAAAAATGTAAATCCTGTCATTATCTCCTCTCCTGAAGTAGCTGGGGACTCATTTTAAAATGTCAAAACAACCAAATAAACATCTAATGGCTCCGTACAGCTCATCTGATGTAATCCAAGTCTGCAGAAGCCCCGAATCTATTTGTCGAGCTTGTGCATCTTCGCTTTTAGCTTAGCAGCTACAGCGAAGATTTTGACTTTGTGTGTGTAAATAACGTCTTTTCAGATCATCTGGGATCTTTTATGAAAAGTTAAAGTTGCACTAGAGTATTTTTATATACTGATTATGATCAGATGACTTCGGTCTGTGAAGTGTGAAAGGTGTTGCTGCAGTCCTACTGAGCTCTTCAGCCTCTTTCAGTTCTTAGTTTTCATGTTTTCATCAGTCCAGCTCTGATAAACCTACTGTACACTACCTGCTCCAGCAGCAAACAGCAGACAGAGCTGGTGCAAACAAAACCAGAGCTGACTGAGTGACTGAACATGACTCCAGTGAGA
This sequence comes from Pagrus major, assembly GCF_040436345.1. Taxonomy (NCBI): domain Eukaryota; kingdom Metazoa; phylum Chordata; class Actinopteri; order Spariformes; family Sparidae; genus Pagrus; species Pagrus major. The sequence goes on along the minus strand of NC_133225.1, from coordinate 2,310,473 downwards.
TGATCTTGTTGGAAGTATGAGCCGTTATACACAACAGCTTTAGAGGAGAATAATATGTCACCAAGAGGCCAAAAAATCAATTAATGCAGCTTTATATGTCTGCTCCAACAAACAGCATCAACACATACTCTATTTATGATCTGTATTTTCACATTGAGGCATCTAAAACCTCATAAATCACCGAAAATCTATCTTTGTCTTCTGTTTTTGCAGCGTTTGAGTCGCTGCTGTGAATCCAGCCTGCGTTTTTTTAGATTCTTTAAAGTAAAGGCAAAGACTCTGCTCGTCGACGCCGACTACCCGTCTGTGTGAGATAGAAAACAAATGAGGACACGTCAAAGGCCTCTGCATCGACCTCCACGCTCGACATACACGACCCGGAGCAGGACGCTGCGTTGGGTTTAATTTTGCTCCCACTCTGAAATGCGGTTGGCGTGACCTCTGCCCTGATTTATTCCTACATCTCCCTTTTATTGTAGGTCCGTCCTCTTCTTCCTCCTCCTTCATCACATCATTCATTCCTCCCTTCAGCCCCGTTTTACCCCCCCACAACCCCCTGCCTGCCTCTTTGTCTCATTATACAGTCGCTCCTCATCCTGCCAGCTGATGGTTCAGTGCAGCGAGGGCCTCGGGCTCCGCTCTCTGTCCCTTTGATTTCCATCCACACACAACAGAAAGGAGGGCACACATCCAGTGTATACAGTACATGCACACACACACACACACACACACACACACACACACACACACACACACACACTAATACATGCATACTGTACTTTATATACATATAATGCAGGCCAACATATAGACTGTGGGGATATAAGAGTCCATCACACTCAATATAGTCGATGCTCAGCCAGGCGGAGATTCACCGGTCACACAGTCCACTGACATTACCTCACAATGTCCCTGTGTGTGTGTGTGTGTGTGTGTGTATGTGTGTGTGTGTGTGTGTGTGTGTGTGTGTGTGTGTAGCTTCTGTTGGACGAAAGCCTCAAACCTCAAAAAAGTAAAATTCTTCAGGAAAAAAGGGGGTAAAACAGTCCAGCAGCTAATTACCAGCCATGTGTTTTAGTAATTACAGGTCCGACAGTGAGCACACACACACACACACACACACACACACACACACACACACACACACACACACTCAGCACATAACGAACATGTGCACACTTGGATCTTAGCGTATGCTTGTTGCAGGACTGCCCGGATTCGTGACCTTCATTAGTTTAAAGACATTAAAGTTTTCCAGAATAGAAGAAAAAAACACCTGAAATATTTAATGAAACCACAACTTCTGCTTTTTTCTACGACGGGGAATGTTTGTGTTTCCTCTGACTGCTGTCACACACTGAGTGGCTGCTGGTGCAACTCTGAATAACTAAGACAAAAACTATGCAGCCTGAAGATGATAATGTGACTGGTAGTTAACCACCATTTGCAGCCTCATTCAAATGCTCCGCAGACAAAAGATTCAGTCCTTGTACGAGCTCATAAATCATATTCATATTCAATATTTTAGCAGTAAAAAAGTTCCCCTGGCTGAAGAATAAAAGGACTCTGGTTTTAGCCGGGTCATCCAAAACATAGCAGCGAGGGGGAGAGGGAAAGTAAGTGTCTAGCTAGCCACTTTACTGAAAACAGCTAAACTCCTCTAGCTTTACATCAGAGTGCACGTTATTTGACGGCGAGGTGAGCCGACAGTCTGAACTACAACAAAAAACACCAAAATACCTACCATGAAGTCCACAACTGCAGTCAGCGACTCACCATGGTCGCACATGCAGGACGGACGGCCCCATGATCTCATTTCTTTTGAATTAAAGCTGCAGTAAGAAATAAAATAAAATAAATTGGATTAAAATTAACTAAACAAGAGTTATTCAGCTAATATACATAAAAATAGTTGCCTGAAGTTTCATTATTATTCTCGTGTCTATATTGTAGTCTGAATATTTCCCATCATCTTCCTGTTTAAAGGTTAAAAAGCCTCAATTTTTTAAAACCTTGACAATGCATGTTAAAAAACCTGAAATATCCCTTTGAGTAAATACCTTTTAACCCTTATGTCAGAAGGCTGTCTTGGATGTTTCTTTTAAAAACTTCTGTTAAACCTTCATCACGTTTTGTTCGAACTTCCGATCGCTCCAGACTTTTTCTCTCTGAAGATACGAGGGACTGAAAAATGATTTGGCAGCTTTGGAGACCAGTTTCCTCAGAATAATTCCAGGATCATTTTAATTTCCCTGTGATCATCATTGTGTCCTGACCTACATGCTGAGTGAAGAGTTTCAAAGCTTTTTCTGACTCTCCTCTGTGACATCGCCATCTCTTGGAGCGCTCGTGTACTGCAAATCAAAATGAGATGACACAACAGACTGTAGTAGCATCGATGATATAGAGACATGGAGATATATCACTGACATGTGTGTGTATCTGTGCATACATGTCGCTGTGTTAGTAATGGCTTTGTGTAAATTCAAGCATGCATACACACACACACACACACACACAAGATGAGGTCTTCACAGTCCAAGTCCTGCTCTGTTCGTCAGCTGGGCTTCATTCACAAAACGTGGCTCCGCCGGCAGCATTTCCTCTGCTTTCTATTTGGGGAAAGAACTGAAAAAAAAAAAGAACCACTGACTTTGTTCTGAAGGCCTGTGTTTGTTTTTTCAGACCTGTCTGCTCTCCCTCTCTCCCTGTACGGCACAAATGAATCCAAGCGGAGAGCCAGAAATTCAGGGATAGATTAGGTTACACGACTTCCCAGAGACAAAAGTGGCCTATATGGGAGGGTCGGCCATGACAGTTGGCAGTTGGTTCGGTTTGGGGCGAACCTGATACCATAATTTAGATCTGCCATAAACACACAGAAATGAGACACAGGCCGACTCTCCCCTCTGAAATACATCCCTGGGAAAACGAGGCATTTTGGCTGCAGAAGCCGACTGTAACATGAAATCCACGCTTTTATGATTAGATGTAACGTGTTTATCATTGCTTACACAAACTGATGGGAAGCATTTGCGCGGCCTTGCCCTTCGCTGTCTGCGTGTGTGCGGAGCGGAGGCCTGGGAACAGAACAGGTATCAGTTTCTGCTCAGGAGACGGTTCAGTAATGAGTCCGTGTTTAGACGTGCTGACTCTGTCTGGTTTCCTTGTTGTCTCTGAGGTCTAGCGTGCGCGTTGATCTGAAGATGAATGAATTGTCGTAATCATTGTTTTTCAAACCGTTCAGCTGTAGAGAACGTGTGTTTCTGCATGCGATGTTTTCTGCATGCGCTCATTACCGAGTGTGTACGTGTGTGTTGACGTCTCCTGATTAGCTCTGGCACCGCCGGCGAGCGAGAGGGTTTGTGGAAGATTAGCTTAGCGGGATGGTTTCCTGTCAAGATCTGCAGAAATCAAGTCTTTCCAGTGCAAGAGCCAACAGTCAGCAAACACATGCAGCGCCGCAAAAGATGTTTGATAATGTGGATGCAACTCTTTCGCCAGTTCTGAGAACGAAGTATTTGTTGCTGTCTGGCAGCTGAAACCTGGGCTGAAAGCTGAAGCCGGTGCAGAGACGTCTTAAGATGCACTGCTGCAGACAGCTGCTACACAACCCAGAGAGTAAATGTTTCTGTAAACCACTTATATGTTGACATTTCACATTTCTTTATGTTACAGCGCTCTGCATACTGTATGTTCTGGTTAGGTAAAGTAAAGATCATCTGTTGGTTTTTAAATACCTGGCTCTGTCGCCACAAACACGACTGGACAACGTCCCAACATCAAACAGTGGACTCGGGCTTGTCAGCCATCTTGTAGACGTTTCAGGAGTAAATATCTGGCTAATGTTTTTTACATAGACGATGTTGGTGAGTGACAGTCGGAGCTTCTCTCCTGGTTGAATCATCACCACTAAAGATGAAGAACTGTGTGAGAAGATTCTTTGATAGAAAGCGTGCAGTCGTGAGAACAGAGGACGCCAGCCGACACTTCTGAGTTGCATTTTTAATGAGAAACATCTGATCGACGGGCAAAAATATACTTTTGCTGGAACTGAAGATGGTACTTTGTAGAAATCAGATTAAACATTCAGAACTTTAAATCAGTTTTCTTTCAGTTTGAGTTGAAAGAAAACTGAAAACAACTCGTGGGTATAACAGCATTTAGAGCATCTTCCCAAACTAAAGCATAAAACAGAATACTCAGAAATAAAGTTGATTTAGCAGTCATGAAATAAACTAATAGTAGGAGAGAGCTGTGTTTCTCTCTGTGGGTCTGTGGCTGTAAGCAACCCTGGTGATCAACCCAATGTCAGCCAAGTACGTTTCTGCAAAACCACAGGAAAATTCAAACTGTACGTTTCTTTATGTTGCAACTTAACGTTTATTTAGGCTGAAATTTGTATTTCTTTTACTGTCACATCACTGTGAATCTGCTCTGCTTAGTTTTAGACACAAAAAACACGCGGTTAGGGTTCAGAAAACATCATGGGTCAGATTAAAATACCTGGTTTGGTCGCCACAAGCACCTATGGAGATGCTCTGACTTCCTTTGAAAAATAGCCGAAAAAATAGTTGGAAATATCCCCGGGTGTCCTTCATATTATCCAGTGGTGTGTCTGTTATGCAGCCTTGTTGGCTGTAATAACGCCGCCACCTCCTCATGTGAAAGGAGGCTAATAGGCATTTGATTTTAACGTGATAAGCCGTGTTTGGTGCACACGTCAACCTTGGATGTTACTGTGGTTTGCAGAAAAGTTAACTGCAACTTATATCCTGGCGAGTGTGTTGAACATGTTCCTGCTTTTTGAAAAGTACAACTGAGCAAACTAGAAAATCTATACCATATAAACAAATCATAAATATATTCAGACTATCTGCTACTTCTGTGTGAGGTGATGTGTTTGTGTTTAGACTCAAGCAGGAGGCCACTGATCCAACCGAACATGAAAAAGAAGCAGAGACAGAAGGAAAATGGTCGCCTCTGTGGGTGACAAATCCAGGCTGTGATGTAAAAGAGGTGTGTGTGGGCGGTGTGTGTTTGAATCATCTGGCTCGTGGTGAAGTGTGTCTGTAGGAGAAAGACAAATGAAGGGAGAGGATGGCAGGGTAGAAGTGGAGGAGCGTCGGCATGTACGAGCTGAAGAGCCAAACCTCGTTATTACATCTGGGCGTTCATGTGGTTCTGTCATTCTGGATCAAAGGGGGAAAAATGAGGCAATCCCTAAATGATTTACGACACACAGTTTTCTCACACGTCAGGTTTTGTTCAGCAAATTAATGAGTGAATGTAAAAGCTGTCGCGTGAAAGAAAAATGAAGGGATCAGACAGTAAAACAGACTGTGTCCACATACTTTTGGCCGTATGGTGGATCCTGTCTCCTCCTCTCTTCATTTCTTTCACTCACGTTAAATCCTTCCTGACTCCTCCTGTCTGACAGCTGACTGACTGTGAATCCCTCAGAGGGAGGAGGAGGAGGAGGACAAGGAGGACGAGGAGGAGGACGAGGAGAAGGAGGAGGGATCAGGACGAAGGGAGACTCAATCAGACGACGTCCTGATTGACGATGTGGTCGTCAAGACATCATGATGTCGTCCTCTTTGTTCTGTTATGAACAAATGCAGTCCTGTCTCTGGTTCCTTCAAATATGAACACAAACTGTACTTTCGCCTCTCGTGCACCACACGCTGCTTTCAGTAGACACATGCGCTTCACACACACATTCATACGCTGATGCCGTCAGGAGTTACGCTGCTTCCTGTCCAAAGCGTGCCGCCACATTTCTACAGTCATCAGGAGCGATTTTGGGTTCAGTATCTTGTCCAAAGACACTTCCACATGCAGCCGGGGGGGATCTGAACCACCGACCTTCGAAAGAGCGCTCAAAGAGTAATAATAATCTGTTGATATAGTTCAATAATTTACTTTATTAAATCTTGGGCTGGCTTCTAAATCTGCGATTTACACAAACGATAATTATTTTTCCTTGTGACTCTTGTTGTGAGCGTTCAAAGAATTCCTCCGTCTTGCCAGCTTTTTTTTTTAAATTCACATAAAATGATCTTGGGCTGCCTCTGATGGTTATTTAAATGATTATTTATGGTGTTGATGGTTAGTTATGTCCATAAAAGAAGAGATGCTCATCAGAGACAAAGAATTTTCTTAAAACTGAAGCGAAGATTTTCAACTGACAGCAGTAAATCCTCAGACTGTATAAAGACACATGACTTAAATGACTCACTGATTATCAAACCTGATGTCGATGCAGATTTTGGACACACTCTGGCCCCCCGAGCTACAAACCGCTTCCCCTCCTTCCTCTGTTGATCTCAGCTCTACTTTAACCCTCCTGCCCTCCTCCTCTCTCTGCTTTTATCTCGATTCCCCCTCGGCGCCCTCGATGAGGTAATTTCCTGTCTGGCTGGCTCGCAGCGCTCACACCTCTGAGTGAAGAAGGATGGAGGGATGATGGAGGGATGGAGGCAGCGCTGTAAAAAGTGTTGGGTGTCAGATGTGCGCCCAGAAAAAAAAGCTGTTTGTTGGCTCTGATTTCAGGATTTTCACCTTCGCCCCGGCGAAACGCTGCGTAATTAATACTCAGATACAGTCAGCGGTGAGATGTCAGCGTGTCTGCAGGCACAGGAGTGTTTATACACACACACATACAGAATTATGCATATGTAGACACAATACCTCTGGAAACCTTTATCCTGTTAACGTGGACACTGACACACAGGTGACACTGACCCGTCGACAAGGTTTCCCTCTGACAGGCCGGTCCGACTCTCAGCCGTCAGCAGCAGCTGTTTTAGCCTCCAGGAGCTGCCTGAGCGGCGGCCCGGCTCCCCTCTGTCCTCCATCCCTCTCTGGGAGTATCACGCTGCATCATCAACCCGAGCCCCGGGCTCCGGGCCATCCGTCACAGCACCGCCTCACTTCCGGGGGTCAGGTATCTCAGACAGGCCGGGTCAAGAGGGGGGAAGTGGCGCTGGAACATCTGATCCTGATCCAATGAACGCGCTCCTGCAGACCTGGAGACAGCTCCAGCCTTTTAAAGTCCAGTAAAAACTGGACCTGTCCAGCTTGTGTTCCACCTGACAGAGAGTGTATAATAGTGAAGCTACTCTGTGTGATATAAAACTGGGTCTGTGTAGCGATGGACGGGCCCGCTCGTTGATTATCCCCAGGAGGCCTTTCAGTCGGGAAGCAGGGATGGATGACCCGGCCTGCCCCGAATCAGAAACTGTATTTATGACTCCCTGCTGCTACAAACTACATGACATCAGCTGTGGTTTAAACTGAAATAGACTTTAACTCCACACACACTGTGGTAGCTGTAACCTTTTAGCCCGTGACTGTTCGGGTCGAGAATAGAAAACTGTGGTTTCAACTGCAGGCCGAGCAAGTCCAAACCACGGCCAAGTCATTTTTATTACTTTCACATTAAGTTCACAAAGGTGACGTTGATTGATCAGACTGTAAGTCTGAACATGATCTGATTTTGCCAGATTTTTTTATACCGTTACTTAATAAAATGAATTCTTCTTTTAAATCTGTGCGTCTGTTTGTGTTAAAATAATGTTTAACACTGAACGTCTTTGTAGAAAGTGCAGCCTGGCTCCCAACTTCTGCCACATCAGACTTTTTTCAGTAGTTCAGGAGGTTCCACCGGCCGGAGAAGCAACCAAGCCAAAGCTTTTTAGACGAGATAAAGAACGGAAATGTCTCGGATAAACAGAATGTTTGCAAGAACGATGTCACAACAGTCCACGATCAAAGGCTTAATGATGTATTAGACGTTGAGGATAGAAGGCATGATGCTCGGTATCGGGTCAGAGAGACGGTGACAACAGGGACGAGAGGATGAATGGGCGATGATGGCGACGAGTAGAGGGAGGAATGAAGTGGAAAAGTAAATGAACGAGGGAAAGGAAACTGAGACGAACAGCAGAAGAAGGATTAAGCAGGTACAGTTAGGTTTAACAGTGCAGGAGGTTGTGGAAATGTTCTGGTTTCCTCAGGTCACATGGCAAGAAAATAAGCATTTGGCGGTGATATAGCGTCGAGTATACGCGTATCTCAAAACCTCTCTGTGATTTCTGCTGCAGCCTTGAGGAACTAAAACAAGGTTTTCTTGTTATTTATGTCCGCTGCTTCCTCCCAAACAGCCTTTAATGTGATTTCATTCAGAACTCCGTGTCAGCCGAGATGATTTGCCGGCAGGCTTTGGTTTCATATAAATGAGCAGCGCTTTTGATCCTGTGTTATAAAGTTGAGTTGGCTCGTCCTCTCCGCTGTGGAGAAGAGGTGAATAATCCACTTCCAGCTCTGCAGCCGCAGTCTGTATGTGAGCGTCTGGAGGCAGCGTGTTTCTGCGTTCTGCCGTTAAAGAGATTCAGATCCTGTTTTGCTTCATGCCTCTCGTTCTCTTGGCATCATTAAAGCAAAACAATGGCGTTCACAGTAAATAGTCATGGAAACGCAGAGAGGTGCTGCAGCTAAACACAGAGATCAGCCAGGAGTCTGCTCAGCCGTGTGACGGCCGCAGGCTGCACGCAACACACTCGTCGTGACCTCGTCTTTTAGTTGAGTCCTTTCTCTGCACACTACAGGATGTACAAACGTTTTAACACCGACAAAACCATCTCAGACGGTCGGAAAATAAGCCTCAGCGTGTGTAAATGCTGTTGAACTCAAAGTGTTGATTCGTTGGAAGTTAACGCGTCACACAGTCGGGTGTTTTTTTGTTTATTTAGTCAGATTTTTTTTTTTCACCACATTACAGCTGGCAGACAGGCTGGAAAAGAGTGAAACCCTCCACTCCATCGGTGCAGTTCCATCCCAGAAATCCCTGATGGGAGGCTGGCACTGAGCTAAAGACTCTCCACCAGTCCACCCTCCACTGCCACCTCCTGCACACCACACCATCCTTCACACATACAGCTGCTGCTGCCACATCTGGGAGTGATTTCATTAAAACCAAAGAGTGAGAGAAAGTGAGAGCAGGGCAGATAAAATCTATAGTAATGTCTTCTGTCTGTGCGACACACACAGATCTGCTCTCTTTGCTTTGTCCCAGCAGACTTTTTTATTAGTGAGAACTTCTTATCAGCTCTGATTCACTCGGTGGTTTGAGAGGACTGAACTCTGCTGATGTTGCAGCTTAAACTTGTTTCTTGACTGATTTCTTTATCAGACATGCTTCATCATAATGTTGCCAGTAGACTTAAAATTCACCCAAAAGTGAAAGTTTGGTCATTGTCTCTTCACGAGAGAAGTTTTGTAGTCCACGAAACATTTCGTAATTTAATGTAAAACAACCGCACCCCGTCTGAAGTGGGTGCACGAGCTCGGCCGCACGTCGAGGGTGTAAATAACGTCTCCTCAGATCAGTTTGGGATCTCGGGGCTTCTAGAGGCTTGGATCACAGCAGACGAGCTGTATGGAGACATTTTATGTTTTTTTCTTATAATAATAGCAAGTCCTAAGCTGCTTCAGTTGTTTAGCAGAATGCTGCAACTCTGTTTTACTGTGAAGCTCCAGAAATGTTTTGTCGACTTCGAGACTTCACCTGACTTTCCATCAGCATGGAGGGAGGAGATGATTAATAATGTTTTTGTGTGACTTGTTCTTTTAAAGTTTTTAATCTTACAGATGGGAGATTTGAATTAGGTTTCTTTTAGATGTGAAGCTTGTTAGTTAGAAAAGATTATGACACCATACAAGGATGAGACTGAGCTCTGAAGAGTTTTATTGCGTACATGGGTCGGCTGTAGGGTCGATTCTTACAGTAACTCAGAATTTCATGAAGACGTCTAAAACCAAACCCAGTCGCCAGAATAAATGTTGGCAATGTACGTTTCTGCAAACCATGAATGTGTTTTTAACTTTACGTTTGATTTGTTGTCACTTTATGTTTCTTTATGCTCCGGTTAGGTTTGGGCACCAAAACCACTTGGTTCAGGTTCAGGAAAACATCGTGCTTTGTCTTAAAATATCTGGTTCTGTCACTACAGATGTTGAAATGCCGTCTCCAACACAACCACTGTCCTCTTGTCCTCGTGACGTGAAAGTCAGCTCATATTCATGTAATCTGAATGTGATATGATGCGTATTGTAGAAATGTTAAAGGAGCAGTCTGTAGTTTTGGGGCAGAAATGTTAATGAGAAGAGAAAGATCTTCATTAACTGATTTATTTCTGCCTAAATAATCAAACTCTCTTTGTTTCATGACTGAATAAACTGAATAAACAAACTGACCTTAAAGTACAACACCATTTATACTGTTTTACTTTGTTTATATGTGGCGGACCCTGCCACCTTTCATAGTATTCCTTTAATGCAGATTTTTTTACACTTAAAAGCTGGTTTGAAGTCACATATTCATTTAGATTTAGAGACATGCTTTGTTCTTTTATGCATATTCTGTGCTTCTAGCTGTAACTTTGCATAAAACATTATTTGATATTCGGTCTCGCTGGTTCTTCTGCTGACGCTCCAGACTGATGCTGTACTTCATTACATCACTTTGTATTTTTGGTCGCATTCAGCAGCCTTTTCCTTTTCGCAGACAGCCAGCCTTTTAAATTTTCTGCTTGATAAATTTTCCTAATAAATAAATCTCGGGGCCGTGTTTTCTCTGAACGTCGGCCCGACTGTTTTGTACATCATTACGAGGCCGTGTGGTGTGAGGAGGAACGATTATTCACTGGAAAATAAAATGAAAATAAATCTAGTTCCATCTCAGAAAAAAAATAAATTGGGTTATTTTACACACTTGTTAAAAGTTTCTCGATGCTTTCAGCTCAGTTTTTGTTAACGGAGTGAGAACAGCAGCACGTGGCCTCCTCCCCCCTCGTTAATCTATTTTTAAGGGCGAAGTGAAACGTAATCTGCAGCGGGGACTTTGGCATCGAGTGTAATTTTATTATGAACATTTGCACTGAACCTCAATTATATGGATCCAGTGTGTGTGGTCAGAATTAATATGGCTCGCAGTCTGTGTGCCATACTTACTAATAACAGCGGCGTGACCTCTGGAGTCTGCAGTAGCCAGCTGTCTGACTCATTAAATGTTGTTTCGAATGTATTAAGAAGCTGATCGGAGCTGTGGTGCAGTTTACAACGTTCCCTTTATCTGAAGGCTCAATCTAATATCAAAGCTTTGGTGGAGTCGTATCATCTCTCACCTCACTGCTGCACACTGCCTGCTCAGCAGCAAACAGCAGATAAACACAGTTAGAGTCTTGCTGGTCAACAGGCGCTCAGATGCTCACAGCTCTGGAGGAGAGAGTCGGTCCAGATCCAGACCTTCTGGAGGAATAAACACCCAGAGTCTCATCAGATTCTGCTCTGATCCGGAGCAGTTTACCGACGGGAGGAGAGCTCAGAGATTACTTCTTAACTTCTGGGATTAAAAAGTGGATTTATCTTCACTCCTGTTTATCAACAGTGATCCGGGGAGGTCACCTCCACTGTCGGGTGTTCACGTAACGTTACAGAGAGGAGAGAGAACCGGAGTCTCTGCTCAGAGGTTGACCTGATTTCAAGCACACAGACACACACTCGATGCTAATGTTGCTCGCTATCTTACAGCTAATGTACACAAACGATCCTGCGGTCAAACTGGCTTCGCTGATGATGAAAATCCATCTGACGTTACAGACGAGGTAAAGTTTTAAAGTTTTATTCATGTCACGTTCACGCTGCGTTCGCGTGCTCCTCGGAGTCACAGTTTCTCACCATCAAGCCAACGTTTCTTTTGCCGCTTTGTTTCAACATTTGGGATAATGAGTCGGGACATAACTCAACAACGTGTAGAACAAAGGTCGAGTCGTTTCTAGGCTTTTTTAATGTGCAAATCCTACATATTATATCTTTACGGTGAGAGTAATGGCCGATGGTGCGCTGGATTATTATGTTCCTCCTAGATAAAGTTCACTGAGCACAAGATTTGTCTTTGGTCTCTACAGGCATGATGGCACCAGCACACCTCACCCTCGTTAAATAAGTCAATAAGAGTAAAGGTACCTTCCAAAACTGCTGAATTATTCTGCTGACAGTAAAGTAAACTGACCTGACTTGATGCTGAATGCATTAAACTATGCTGCAGCATCCACTCAGTGTGTCGCCCTCCTTTCTGTCCAGGATTTTAATTATCTCCCGGGGATATTTTTAGTGGCTCTCTTGACGCTTTAATTAGGTTTACAAATGATAATTTTTAACCACCGTGTCTACGGTGGACCGTGGCAGCACAATAAACACAATCAGACGTTCTCCCTGCAGAACTGCATTAGAGGTTTGGCACCGTGAGAGAGGGGGAGGCTGGAAAATGTCGAGCTAGCTGGCATCAAGGAGCTCCTGTTACCGGTAAAAGGGGGAAAACTCCCAGCGCTCTGCCAATCCAAAGCACACACACACACACACACACACACGTATACTCACATGCAAACTCCCAATTACGCTCCTGTTCCTGCAGAGGTGGTTTTTAAACTTCTTCCCAACACGAACATGTAGCGGTAGGAGGAGCTTTTTTTGGCTAACTGTTATGGCCGCCTCCTGCCGTGCTGCCATGGCAACAAAACAGCTGTCAGTGCAACAGGAACAGGAATGGAAGAAGAAAGGGAAAACATCTGACGTGGATCCTCCCCTGCACCCACATATTTTCAGGTCTTAATCCCCCTCTGATTCTAATAACGGGCTCCGAGTTTGTTCCCAAATAACAGCCTGCAGTGGGGTAGAAGTTTGAGCATCGCGAGCCTGGAAAAATGTTCTCATGCGCCTCTTTTTTTTTTTTTTCCTTCTGTAGTATTGGATTATGCTCTGATGCTGGAAAAGTCCTGCAGAATTAGGATGATTTCATTTCACGGGCACGCCGCGTTGTAATAAATTCAGCCGCCTCTCTGCGTGACCTCTGGATGAGCTGCTGCGGTCAGCGTCTCTCCGCTTCAACTCCTCGACTCCAGATTGGTTTTCAGTTTTCAGCGCACTTGTGACTAACTCCCCTCGATTGTTCAGGCCAAACAAATGATCAGTTGTGTGTGTGTGGTGTGTGTGTGTGTGTGTGTGTGTGTGTTTGTGTGTGTGTGTGTGTCCGGTTCAATCACTGATCAGCTCTTACAACATGAGTCCCACAGCAGATGACAACCCAGAAATCTCATCTGGTTTGATTTCTGGAAGGATTGTTGTGGTTTTGTGTTTTTCAAACTCCGTCAGATTGAGACGGTTATAAAAATGTTGTCATCAGCAATATATTCCTGCTTCATTCTCTCCGCTCGATTATTGCTTATTGACAAATAGCCCTCGCTAACGTGTTCAGTAGTCAGCCAGTGCTGCTCCCTCAGGCGGTCCCTGAAGACCCTGGGAGTGTTTCTGGAGGTTAGGAGTCGACCCGGCCAAAAGTATATGGACAGCAGAACATCGCAGCCGTATGTGTGCACGGCTCAAAGTGTTGGATGAGGTCGAGGTCACATATTTATCCACACTGTGCATTAAAAGGTTGCACAGTTTATTTACAAGTTTACGAGTCATGTCAGTGTTTGTGCAGAGAGAGTCAGAATGAATACGTTAGACGAGTCCTGTTAATCCCAAAAAAATAATCTAGTGAAAACAATTTATCAAACAGCTTCTCAGTTGGGAGGATTTCCTGTTTTTGTATTTTCTAAAGTTGGTTTTACACTGTTGGGCTCTCCAGTCCAGTGGGTTCAGAAAAGTGCTTCTAAATATTTGAATTCAAACTAAAACAGAATGTTAAATTGTTTTTTTAAAGATTAATCATCTTTTGTGTGAAACAAGACTTCACATTGTACAGATTTGAAAACAAATCCAGAGATAGCCTCCTCTGTTTTTACTGTATTTACCACGAAGGCTTCAGTCTTGCAGTTATTACTAGATTGTAATCTGGACTTTTCACCTCTTTTGTTTGTTCCCACATCATCATTTGTCTGTTTAGATTTTAGAAAATGCAAAAAAGAAGATTTACACAAAATGAAATGGAAGGAAAATGACAGTTATCTTTGACGGATGTGCAGCTAACGAGACACAGATGTGCGGTTATTTGACACACATCTGCAGTCATAATTCTGTGGTCTTTATCAGTTACACAAAGTAATTAGTGTTGAATATAATAGAAAGAGAAAACACACATTAGCTGTCGGGGGCCCTTTGAGATTAGGGGGCCCGTCGAGGTCTTAATCCAGCCAGAAGTCTGAGTTTAAGTGTGTTTGTGCAGCGTTTTTACACATGAAAAGTCTCATAATAAAGATATGTGCATGTGTTTTCTCTTCTATCTGAGCACAACTCCCATTTGCATGCGTGCACAGAATGTGAATACATATGTTCCCGCATTCAGCCATATGCTGTGTGAAGCTGTAATCTGCAGCCAGTGGATCTCAGACTGAGTGCCGGCACGTTGGACGGGCCTGCATGTGTGATCAGCGCAGCATTCCTCAGTGACAGCCGCAGGGCAACAGCTCCTTTAAATAGCCTCCGGATCACCGCCGAGCTCTGAGATCTGCAGACGTGTTGGGACTCTCTGAGCTCAGGTGGAGCGTTAGCGCCGCCCTGTGGTCAGAGACGGATCTGTGTCATGATTGTTTACAAACAAGGATCATAACAGGGAGTTTATTGCACATACTTGACTTTTTATTTGCTGTGGTGAGAGGATAACTGCTGTCATCAGGACGGTTGTGAGTGAGTGAGCTGATGTGGAAAACGTTTGTAGTGCAACATAAAGGATCTCATGTTTCCTTCAGCTTGTTTACATGTGAATTTAGTGTTAATTTGCAGGTGACAAGACGTTAAAACGGCGAAAGATTTTTAGACATAAAAATATTGTTTATCGGCTTTTCACAGACTATATTTTAATGTGCTTTTTCGATCATTGTATTTTCAAGCGATCTCTGGCACAAAAATTCCTGTCAAGACTATTAAATATCATCTCTTCTCGACCTGGAACAGAAGGAGACATTGTCTGCTGTTTTTTGCTCCGGCAACACATTTTATTTCAGTTCAGTCAGATTTCTTGTGATGCTCCGTCCTGATCTCTCCTCAACTCTGTGACATTTTTCTTCTAAGTCAGAGGAAGGTGGTGAAGTTTGGTGTAAAGGAGGAATTTTTTTGTGCAGTCTCCTCCTTCTTTTATTGTTTTCCTTCAAACTATATCCATGGTGCTTCCAGCAGCTGTCAGTCAGCTCTGCTGCTCAGCAGTTGTCCTCCATCTTATCATATTAATAGATCATATACTGCTCACTTCTCTCTTACACTCTTGTGACTGTGACTTTCAGTAGAGCTGTTTTTCTGATCTGTCATCTCTGCGTTTTACGGTTTGCTAAAGTTTAGGCAGCTAAATCTACTCGGTTTAGGTCGGAGGAAAAATTATGTTCATGGTTGAGACAAACCAGCAGCAACTGTTGGTGTGAGATGGGATGCAAACAGCTGTGTTTACAGAGCCAAACCATTCGCTTCCCACGAGGGTTTGCAGCAGAGAAAACACACATCGTCATCCTTCTGTTTGCATTATGATGAGAGGTGATTCTTCAGACTGACATAAAAACAGGTTGTTTTTCTGATGGGGACAGTCTGTCTTAACCTACAGTCAACCATCCTGCTTCAACAACGAGTAAACTGAAGCAAAACACACTCTGAGTCAAGTCTCCCACACATTCACACGTCTGAATGAGGCTCCTACAGCAGCTCTGCACTTGTGCCTGCTATCAACACACACACACACACACACACACACACACACACACTCTCCTGTCTCAGATTCTTGGCATGACTTCCTCGTGGTAAAAAAGGAAACATCCCCCTCCCCACCTCCCATAATCCCCTCCTGCCTGCCTGTGTGCCATCCCAGACTCTCCTGAAACAAATCTAAACGGAGAGGAGCTTCTGTCCACTTCATGTTTGGACTCTGTTCTCGTTGATGTGAGACAGCAGGAGAGAGCAGAGACCCGATCTGTGTTCAGTATCATCAGGACAGTTTGGTTCTTCAGTCAGAATCAACCCTGTCTTTTCACGTATTATGTTGTACTAAATGGGGGGCTGCGATGCCCCCTACAAAAGACCCACCTGGCGTCATGTCTAACTCTGGTTTCCGCGGTTGCCGCACTATCTCGCAGCACCTGAACGACCTGAAGAAGGAGAACTTCAGCCTGAAGCTCAGGATCTACTTCCTGGAGGAGAAGATCCAGCAGAAGTTTGAGGAGAGCAGCGATGACGTGCACAGGAGGGTGAGTGAACTCTGGGTAGCATTGCATGAAATTATTAAAAAATCCGCCGTGTCTGTGCTTAGCTGATGCACTTCTGAGGTTTTGTGCTGTGCAGAGCAGTCAGAGCCGCAGGTTTGTGTCTTGACACTTATTGGTTCTGACAGCAGGTCTCAGGCTGCTCTGCAACAGCTCATACAAACTGTCAGTCAGGACTTTCTGCCTGCGAGGATGACTGGAACTCAGAGAGGAAACTGAGCAGCTGCCAGTCGTGGAAAGTAATTAAGTACATTCACTCAACTACTGTCCTGAAGTGTAATTTTCTGCTCCTTTATACTTCAGTTCAAAGGCTAATATCGTTCTTTTTACTCCACTTTATTTGTCTGAAAACTTATGTTACCAGTTACTTTGCAGGTTAAGTACAATAATATGAAAATATAACAAATAAACAAATAAATTATGATGTAATATTGTAGGTTTGGATCAAATACAATCACAGGCCACTCAGCTGATAAACTGTATAAAGTAGTTAAACCATCATTACCAGCTTTAACGTTAAAGCAATGACACATTAATGCATCAAATATTATAATCAGGTAATAAAAAAGAAAATACAGTAGTCAAAAAATAAGTACTTTAACTTTTGGTACTTGGTAAAACATTTCTGGAGCTTTTCTGCTAAACAACCGAAGCAGCTGGAGACTTGATTTAAAACAGAGAAACAACCATAAAAAACATCAAATGTCTCCAAACTGATTTAAAAAGATGTTTACACCCTGAAATCCAGCTGGAATCTTCACTGTAGCTGCTCAGACAGACCGTGGGTGCACGAGCTCGACCGAGCGAAGGTGTAAATAATGTCTTTTTGAATCAATCTGGGATCTCAGGGCTTCCTGGTGAAGCGATAATGACCGAATTGTCTTTTTTGACTGTTCCTTTAAAGGTGCAATACGTAAGAATTGGCCACCTGTTAAATTCAAAACAAACAAATAGTAACCAGTGACTGTAGCTGCTGTTAGCTTGTTAGCTCAGTTAGCAGCTAGTACTCCAGACTTGGAGCTTGGAGCACAGGGAGGAGTGTTGGTGTTGTTTACACCACTACTACACTCCCTCTGGGCCTCCAGGAGGAGGTTTTCAGGCCCAGGACACCCAGAGGAGAACGCTCACAGGGACCTAACGTCAAAAATGATATTTATTCACATTATGATGAGAATTTTAGGGGGTTTTGTTTGTTGTTGTTGTTGTTTAAAACTAAAAGTCAAGTCGAGTCCCAAGTCAAGTCACTCACAGTTGACTCAAGCCCACATCTCTGCATCCCCGACCCTGTTTACTGCAAACAATGTTCACTGTGAAAGAAACACAACATCTCATTAATGTATGAGAAAACATCAAACCTGCACCGACAAAAACAGCTGAAACTCATCCATTCCTTTTTATAATAAAACAATGAGGTTTAGATAAAATGTGTTGCCTGTCAGGTCAGATGAAGGACACACACAGTGTATCTGAAGAGACCCACATGTCTGCAGTAACCGTCTGACCTGTTTTCTGTCGGCTACTAGACCCAATGACCTACATTGTGTTAGCTTCGCAGCCCTCAGGCCTGCTGTTTGCATGCATGCGTGCACAGGTTTATTTTCACGAGTGCACACTGGGAACATGTATATATGTTGCATGTGAGCGGCCCTGCACGTACAGTAGAAGCCCATCACCTGCGTTGTGTGTCAGTATGTCAGTAACTGGACCTGCTGCTGAACATGAAGCTCACTGCAGGAGCTCTGAACTGTAACTCCTCGCTGATGCACAGGGAGATAAATCACTGCAGGCAGCAATCTGCACGTGAGGAGCTGACGGGCCAGTCCAGTCCAGTCCGGTTTGTTGCTGCTTTCAGAGCCAGAAGCTAAAAGTGGAGGTGTTGCTGGGTGCAGGAGGGAGGATGGGGGAGGAGGAGGTTGGGGGAGAGTGGTGGGTATTACTCTGGGGGGGAGGGGGGTGCAGAGGAGACACATTCAGCAGGTGCTCATATCCCCACCAGCTATTTATAGTCGTGTAGAGATCCCTGAAGTCCAGGTCAGCACGTGCAACTGAAGCTAATTTTGTGTCTCTCTGCAATACAGAAGTCCATATGAAAAATGATGATTTTAATGCTAAAGATGAATGTGTTGCTTTTGCATGACTAAATAGGCTCATAAATAGTTTCCTCTGCTGAGTCTTTTACATGTTTCTGGGTCATTTTGGACTCAATTATTATGTTAATATCCAGACTAATGTCCCACTGAGACAATCAATAAACAATGATTTACTGCAGGTTTCTTATTGTTTTCTTTAATGAATCTCTTCCAGAACATCGAGTTGAAGGTTGAAGTGGAGAGTCTGAAAAATGAACTGGAGGAGAAACAACAGCTTCTGGACAAAGCTCTGTGAGTATTTGACTCCTGGCTGCATCAGGAACCTCTGAATGTGTCCAACAAATCACTCAGCTGTGGTATATTACATCTCGAGATATATTCAGAAGTGGTTTCAAACATTCAGCTGCACCGATTTGATGAAATGCCTTTAGGGAAACCAGACAGAGAACTACAAAAACACTCTTTTCATCGCTAGTTTGATTATTTCCCATGAGCCCGTCAGTGCTTCAGAGCCCGGGCGCCCTCGGGGACCCGCCGGCCTCTCATCACACGCGAGCCCGGCCAGCCTGTAGACTCACCTAGCTATCACAACACACACTAAGCTCTGAGGAATGCCATGTATGGACCGAGCACTGAAATGCTTTTGAAGAGGATGAAGTGGCTCTGTGTTCTGGGACGCAGGACGAAGAGGGGATGTGGGTGAGGAGGTGAAGAGGTGTGTTTTGAAGGGGGGGAGGGTGTAGAGAGGTTGGGGAGGAGCAGGGAGAGTAAAGGGCAGAGGTGTCTTGTGGTTTGTTGTATTGCTGAGTCGGGGACTATCTGAGCTGCAGCACCTGTCTGTGAGGCAGCTGTCCTCTGCAGACTCACTCATTAACAGCAGGACGACACTGAGGCTGTAAAATAAAGAACATGTTTCAGCATCAAACAAGAGTTTAATTAAAGGGTCAGCTCACAAAAGGTGCAGATAACCTTGGTTTCATTCGTCCATGTTCTGAGATATCAGACCTCACTGACAGACTTCGCTGTCAACAGTTTTTAAAGAGACTATTTAAGTATTTTCAGTGAAAACTGTGAACATAATGTTCTGTATCGTACCTCTTTCTACACGACTGGCATCACAGGACCAATTCACAAATGCAAACTGGTCTGGTACCTCTCACCTCGGTGATTTTCCAGGAGGTGTCATCAACAGGTGCAGACCAAACTACTCTGGATGCAATTAGATAGACCTGCAACCAGTCAGAGTTAGGAAATGTGTGACGTAGTGCTGAGCTAGTTAATGTGCAGCTCAACGCACAGATAAAATGTGAGCTTGTTAGCTTCAAACTGAATCGTAGTTTATTATGAACGTTAATGCAAAGAGAAGCATGAATCGCTGTTTGTAATGTCGTCTACTCGTCTCTACAACTTCAGCGAGCTTCTGTCCGCAGGAACCATCGATGCTTTGAGCCAAAAGTCACCAGTTACCAGTTGTTGCTGCTACATGCAGAAGTGCTATCGCTCAAACTTTTAAATTCGGCCTTAATTCGGATCTAATCTGAGGGATTATTTGTATTATATCATTTTTGCTTCAGAAACAAATGTTGGTCGACTGCTCAGGTGAGATAATGGAAGGTTACTTCTGGCGAGCCTCCTTCATACAACAGAAACACCACCGGCTCATAGACACCAGAAGACGGACGAGATAGAATATAAATATAAAATATATTTGCTCTCATGCGAGTGTTCCTCCATAATCTAGTTTTTATTTCAGTGGGTTGATCTTTAGTTCTTATAAAATATTATGTCTATATGAGTGCAAACAGACAAAATGATGCGTGAGCGGTAACGAGAAAGGAAGAGCTTGAAACCATGAATATGCCGTATGTGTTTTTATGACGGGTACATATTTTGAAACCTTGGATTTAGGAGCAATGCTTACATTAGTTTGTTTTGTTGATGTGAGTCATAAGCAGCACAAGGACACATACACATCCAGATAATTGTAGAAACTTAATAAAATAACTAATCATCCCAGCGCGTGTAAAAATCCTGTCCATCACCATTTATTGATGATTTCTTCAGTAGATGCAGCTCAGTGACACAGTGTTGTAGCGCAGTACAGGCACTATTTAGCTCAACAGTTCAATATATTCAGCACTTTGTCCAAATAATGAAACGGAGCTAAAAGTGGAGTGTTTGAGGAGCGTGACTGTGTTCATGGTGGGGTGGAGTTCGGGGTCAGTGCTGAGGTATTTTCTCTCTCTGTGCTGCTGTTTGATAAATAAACTCTGTGGCCACAGTTTATCACTGGAGCTATTAACAGAGCCTGACTGATAGATGTGAGGAGGAAAAGCTGAGTGTGACCTTCTGACCGGTGGAGCTGCTGAGAGGTGGAGCAGTGACAGACCGGCTTCACTCCACCTCCAGACGTTTCCACAGCTTTTATTATCACCTGTTTGTTTGTTTGCAGGACGTCTCAAAATCTTATAATAAAACTGCTTCTATGTTCTGATGTGTAACTAAATGAGAGGTATCAGATTTAGTGGAGCACAGAGACAGAGTGCGAGCCAGACGTTTGGAGACATGAAGCGTTATACGAGTCTGTGAGTCCTCTGGGACGGACTCCTGTTAACGACACCATGATCTAAGTGACCAGACGTGAATAAATAATGAGCGTTTGTTGTCTACGAGGAGAAAAGAGCCAATGAAACGAACCCATCTGCCTCTGAAGTCAGCAGGTTTTTATCGCATTCATTTATTATTTATTGACTGTAGGCTCTCTGCAACCATCTCCACTGGAAAATGAAAGATTTCAAAATGTGTATTATTTTTGGTCTAAAGGTGGTTTTTAATTTTGGGTTAGGTTTAGTCTTTAGTCTTCTGAAGAAACTGATAATAAGTCACATTTTAGTCACTTTATCTGTCATAGTTTTAGTTTTATAACTCTGTTTTAATTAACATTTAGTTGAGTACAGCTTTTGCACACATTAGGACCGACAGGTGCGTAGAAGAAGACCGAGGGCCGACAAAATCAGGAAAAAAAACTCCCACAAAACTCCCCTAGACTCATGTGGACCACATGTTTTTAAAAAATGGTTTTCATTCAGAGGCGTAGATTTGTTGGTGCAGGTGTGTTTGATGGGATTTTGAGGTATGGTAAACAGCCAACGTTAGCCTGGAAGCTAGGCTCATTATCTGGCTACCGCAAACAGAAAACGTTTGCCGCGAGAAAATTGGCCCAGGTTTTTATTGTCGATCATCTATTTGAAGGTCATCAGCGTCTTGTCTTTGGGAAAAACGGTCATTGATGAATACTTTTCATGTACTAATACCACATAGGTCAACAGCAGAGAGCCTGTCCAATCAGAGTGAAGCAGAGCTGCAGCGTCGCCTGGAGGATCGGCAGCAGGAGATCTGCCACATGCAGGAAATCCTGGAAACCAAAGTTCAGCTGCTGCAGGAGGTAAAGACAAGAACAAAGAGGTTCATGTAGTCAGGAAAACTACAGAAATAAGACTCAGTTTGTCCTTTAACGAGGTGATGAACACTGGTTAACACTGATTCCATCACTTCCTGTCTGTGTTGCGTTCAGGAGGCCGAGCTGGCGCGAGACGAGGCCGAGCGGATGGCCTCGCTGGCGGACTCGGAGTCTCAGCGTTGCCTGGCTCTGGAGAGAGAGATGGTGGAGAGGATGGAGGAGAGCGGAGGCTCAGGTGGAGCGTTCACCCAGCAGGCCCTGAGCGACAAGGACAGGTGACCTTACCTTCAACCAAAGACTCATGTGTTCAGTCTGCTTTACGGTCATGTTGTAGTTCCTCCCTGATCTTTTGTACTATTTCCGACACAGTTTATTGATTAAATAATAACACAGATTCATTGATCTTTGAAATAATAATTAGTTGTCACACAGTTGTGTCCTCTTGTTCTGCGAGTCG
Source organism: Pagrus major (assembly GCF_040436345.1). Classification (NCBI taxonomy): domain Eukaryota; kingdom Metazoa; phylum Chordata; class Actinopteri; order Spariformes; family Sparidae; genus Pagrus; species Pagrus major. The sequence continues at coordinate 2,288,219 of NC_133225.1, read as the reverse complement.
TCTGCTGTCACTGTTGGCACTGATAGCGCTGCTGAGCCTGGAACAAAGACTCTGACCTACATACTGTATCTGACAGCAGCAGTGTCCCTGGGCTGCATCTGTGACCTTCACTGCAGCTTCAACGGTTTTAACCTGCGCTGCTATCTTTCTCTCTCTCTCTCTCTCTGTCAGGGTGATCAAGGAGCTGACGCAGCAGAAACATTCACTGGGTCTCCGGGTCGAGGAGCTCGAGGTCAAAGTTCACAATCTCTTCTCGTCTCTCAAGGAGAAAGGAAAGGAAGCGGAGGTATTTTTCCCCCGTACACTCATGTACAAACACTTTCACCTTCACAAACAGCTAAAACTCTGAACATTGCGCTGAAGAATAAAACCCAAACATTCACTTTAAGCAGCTTGATGAATCTGTGACCCGGTCAGGTGAGCCAGTCGCAGGCTAAATCAGTCCACCGCCTCCTCCTCTTCTCCCCTTCTATCTTTGTGTTCTGGCTCAAACCCCAGACGGGCCTGACTCTCATATCAAAATGTTTTTATATCCACATCTGGGTCAGTGGATCTTTGGCGACGCAGACGAGCTTCACACCAGCGTGAAGGTGGAAAACACGTGCACGTGTAAAGTAAAGCTGATGAGGACAGTCCCTGTATGGTTGTTCTTACATTAGAGTGGATATCATGACCACACCGACACGGTTACTGTCCACTGTAGATCGTTTATTTTTGGTCCTAATAAAAACTGTACTCGTTACCTGATACAGCTGCTGATATTTTTGTGGTTCGGCCGCACAACACGTCAAATAAAAAGAAGCCAGGATGTGATTTGATCTGGGAGAGAAGAGGGTTTAAGGGTGATGGCTGCTTTTTTAGCACAGAATATCAAATTCGTCTTACTTGTTAATTTCAGTTTCAGTCCTGTAAGACGTGTTCAGCAGTAAGTAACAGACTTCTTTCTCCACAGAGTGACGGTGAGCGGCGGGTCCAGGCGCAGATGCAGGTAAGAGAAACATGTGTGACTGTGTATGAATGAGATGTGTTTATATGTGAGGGACAGGCTGCTGCCGCCAGGTTCGTATTTAAGACGATACTTCATGACCCACAGCAGGCTGCGGTTCTTCCTGCTGTCTGATAGAGAGGAAGCTCCACCTGCTGGTGTCTGAGCTACTCTGCATGTAGACTATTAGCTCTGGTTATTTTGCAGAACTTTTTGTTTTTGTTTAGTTTGTTATGCATGAAAGTATTTAGATCAGCTCCTCTAAAAGTCTGAAACAAACCTGATTACTTTTATCTTTCATCCTTCATTCTCCTCTGATTTTGGTATCACTACTTCTACTTTCTACATAGTTTTTATAAACTAGAATATTACCTGACCACAGATTTAATGTGTGGTAGTTGGATTAAACACATTAAATGCAGATATGCACCATTTAAAACTGAACAAACAAACATCAAGTGGTGGAAAGTAACTAAGTACATTTACCCAAGTACTATGCTCATAGTTCTACTCCACTTTAGCTCCACTACAACTTTAGTTACCACTTACTTTAGTTAGTTAAAAGCTCCTTTTTGTGAGAATATTTTAATGCTCATACTTTTGTGCTTTTCGTTAGGTAAACATATAAATGCATGTCTTTTACTTGTAAGAGAGTATTTCTACACTGTGGTAGTGATACTTTTATTTTAGTACAAGCTCTGAGTACTTCTTCGACCTGTTTAAGACAACATCATTCAGTAACTGTGCCTCCTCGTCGTTACTTTTTTTAACGCCTTTGCGTGGGGGCCCCTGGAGCTTTGTGGCCCCCCAGTTGTTCCCGGTTGGTAGCGCAGCCTCGCAGTCCGTCCTGCCCTCACATCACCCTCTCTCTGCTGTCAGTGTCTCTCAGATGGCTCCCATCAGCAGCCATCAGACATCAGGGTCACTGCAGAGTCAGCTCACACGTACAGTGCAGTCCTGCTCGTTTAGTTTCACTTCCCTGACGCCATTTTTAATTACAATCAGCCTGCTGTCTGCTGGCCGCTGCTCACTTCATGAAGGAATCCATTGTTTACTTTGGCACAGCTACAAGCGCGACGTCTGAGACGAGGAAATCAGCAGAGACACCTCTTCTGTCTGCAGAGACGTTAATCCAGAGCTGTCACTCTCTGGTATTTCTGCCACTCTGAGCAAAAATAAACAGCGGCTGAAGTCTGTCAGCGGTGTTTGGCACTCATCTCTGATTAGGATTAATTGATTTTTGATTGCGCGCCTCGTTCATGCCGATCAGTGTTTTGGTGTGGTGTCTCCAGAGGCTTTCAGGGTGACAAATGTGGACAGAGGCAGTGCCAGAGGGGGAGTCAGGGGGTCCTGTGGTGGTCCACACACACACACACACACACACACAGAGGCAAACAAATCACACGTGACAACAGTTGTATCAACAACCTGCTGCGATAAAGAAGGAGGAGGACCGGTTTATCTGTGGATCCCACAAGTGTCTCCTGAAGATAAAATCAGCTTTTTACAAAACCTCAATCCTGCTGCTTGACTGACACGTCATGTGACTCACTGAACGAGTTTCAGTTTCCTCCTCCTCCCCCTTCCTCCTCCCTCCTCCCTCCTCCCTCCTCTCTTTCATTGACATGCATGCGGAGGCCGGAGCAGGACTGGGCGCCCCTGGGAAAGGCATGAACTCATTCCACGCCGACTATTTAGAGGATTTAATGAACCTGATGGAAAACACTCGGCCTGCACACACACACACAGGGTTGTACCAACACGACAGAGCTTTGTGAGAAATGGAAAATGTGATATTTTGAAGTACACAAGTTGTCACACAAAGTTTTGTTATTAATGATCTGGAGGGGAAAAAGAAGTTAAACATCCATCTGGCTGAATGCAGCATGTTTAGTAAAGCAGACTAAATATAAAAGTGTCCAATATAATCTACACAATTGCTACACCACAAGCATAATATTTAATATATATTTCTCTAAACGATTGAAATAAAAGTAATCCTAAACCACAGGTGACATCATTTTTACATAAAAAACACCAAAATAGAAATAAATATAATATTCAAAATGAGCTAAATGAAATGTAGCAGAACAAATGTCACAAATTAAATAACAAAACATCAAAACGGAACAAAAAGTAAATCTCAGGATGATAAATGATGATAAATGAACATATTGTTGCATAAATCTTTACAAAACTGACAGCTGATTATTTTAACCTTCAATCCTGATGATGAATAAACTAACATGATCATTAAAACAGGCCGAGCTTTATATTACTTTCATTTTTAACAGTTGAAAATCACTGAAAATACTTTTAAACTAAATGAAATCTGTTAAAATGTATTTCATGTTGTTTTTTCTTCAGGGAAACAATTAATTAATTTCAACATGATTAATTAAAGTAAAGGGGGAAATCCCACATGTTTGTTAGGGGGGACTCACACCCCTCCTGTAAAATGGTTCAGTCCAGGCAGCTGGAGGAGGTCTCACTCCTACACAGATACAGGGGACCGGAAACCTGAGACAAGAGGTAGCAACACAGAAAGCGAACCAGTTTTAAAACTTTATTAACAAAACACATGTAGACAACAAACAGTAATCGTCCTCGACTGGAAGGTGTTTATTTTAGTTCAGATGTTTGTTCTGGACATTTATGTAAATTAGCATATGCTATATTTAATTAGCCACTTTTGAGTATTTAAACTTCAAATATCAGAAAACTTGGGGCCTAAATAATCTAACTGCATAGGTTTCATGTTGATATCTGAAAAATGATGGACTTTTCTGACACATAAGCTATCTTTAAAGAGTTTTGATGAAAATATGGCAGCTCTTCCTCATATGAATTGAGGGTCTAAGGACAGAGGATGTCATCGTAAAGCCCACTAAGGGGATGTGATTGTGATTTTGGGCTGTATAAATTAAGTTGATTTAATTTGATTTGATAGAACCAAAAATCCCTCTTAATTAGCCACTTTTGAGTATTTAAACAGAAAATATTTCACATTTCTGTTATAGAAATATATGGAAACTAGTACATCTGTAACTAGATAATGATTTATTTATTTTTTTGCATAATTAAAGATAAAATAAAATAAAAAAACTCTAATGGCGTTGATGTATGTAATCAAATTGTGAAGTTTTCTGGAGATATCCATCAGGCCTGATTAAAATGTTTCCTCTGTTCTCCTGCAGTGTTGTGTAGTTTAGTGCAGAGCCTCTTCAGTATAAAGCTGCATGACATTTAACACTCCAGTAAAGGGCAGGCAGCTCAGATTGTGTGCAGACTGGTGCAGCAGCCTGGTAAAGCTCACTTCTGCAGTCGGGTCTAGTTAACGCTGCGGAGTGAGACCTCCTCTCACGCGTCACCGCTCTGCGCGCTCCGGGCTGCGGTTTGTCTCCGCGGCTGCAGCTCTGACAGCTTCTCCCTCCATCCTCCTCCTGCTGAGGCCGGTGAGGAGCAGCCGGACCTCCCCCCGAGACCCGGACCGTCTCCTGCGGTCAATCTCCGGACACCCACACCGAACAGAGACGGAGCGGGTCGGGTTTTTTTTTTCCGTGTTCGTGTCGGATGAGCCGCTGCAGCGCGGAGATGCTGTCATGAGGAGACGTCACTGATTTACACGGCGAACAAAACCAACAGCAGCCGGAGGATCGTGTCTGTCAGCGGGCTCGCTGAGGACGAGCACACGGGAACAGAACCGGGATCGATCCGTCGGCACATGTCTGTAGTCTTCACCGAGGAAGTGAGAGTATAACCCCGCCACATCCGCCCCGCTGTGCCCGGACTGAGTCAGAGCAGCCGGTCACGTTGTCTTGTCTGCGTGATCCGACGAGATTTGTGTCTGAATCAGGAAAGAAGAGAACAGCTGAAGGATGCTGCGAGCTTCCTGATCTGATCTGCAGCATCCGGTGACCACGTGCAGCTCATCTTTAATTAAAGAAGACGATTTAATAATCCTGAATTTAAATTATTACGCAAAAATCTCAGTTTGATCTCAGTTCCTGCACAGGAATCAATTTAATTCAATTTGATTTGATCTTCTAAAAATCCAAATAATTACAAAATTAATTTGAGGAATTAGAAAAAGACTATTTGGTGGCTGCTCTGGAGCTTTTGATCGTGTCACACTGACTTCTTCATCTTTAAACAGTAAAGACTTTACCTTCAGGTGTCAGCGCTTCAGGTCTTGACACTGGAAGGCAAAGGACGGAGGCCTAAGAGGGACAAGAACTCTTTAATGTGATTAAAACTGATCCCAACTTTTCAAAGTTTTTCAGTTTGGATGAAGGTTTTCCAGACACGCCTGAAGTCCAAGAATAAATTCTGCACTTCGTCCTGATTTCATCCATCAGTCCACAGAAAGTCACACCTCCCCTCTACGACATGCTCGACGTGGTGAAGATGAAGGAGGCGTGCAGGATCTGCGCCCGCGAGCTCTGTGGAAACCAGCGCCGATGGATTTTCCACCCAGCGGCCAAAATCAACCTGCAGGTGCTGCTGTCCCACGCTCTGGGTCACGAGCTGACCCGGGACGGCCGCGGGGAGTTCGCCTGCTCCAAGTGCACCTTCATGCTGGATCGCATGTACCGCTTCGACACGGTCATCGCCCGCGTGGAGGCGCTGTCTCTGGAGCGCCTCCACAAGCTGCTGCTGGAGAAGGACCGGCTGAGGCAGTGTATCGGAGGATTGTACCGGAAGAACAACGCAGAGGACGGGACCGTGGTTCCGCCCGGGTCTGTTGAACCTGAGGCGGTAGCTGAGGACTCTCCTGTGGTGGATCTGTCGGCCCTGCAGGATGTTAGATACTCAGACATGATCCAGGATGATCTGACCTACTCCGTGTATGAATCCTGGGCTGACAAGGAGGACCCCGCCCTGGACCAGCACACCCACCAGCACCACCAGCACCACCACCACCACCACCTCCTCCAGTGCCCAGCAGCTGACCCTCTCTCGGCCCAGAAGCCGAGGCGGTGCAGAGGTTGCGCAGCTCTCCGTGTTGCTGATTCGGACTACGAGGCGGTGTGCAAGGTGCCTCGTAGTGTTGGGCGCAGGAGCACATCCTGCGGCCCGTCTACCCGCTACTCGGCAGCCACTCCGGGGCCCGAGGACTCCACCAAAGCCTCTGGAGGTTCTGATGCTACAGTCGTCTCCTTTGAGTCCAGCTCAGCTGAGTTGGACACTGATAAGACCTTGTGTGACCAGACGAGTCCCAGCCCAGCGTCGTCTGTAGAGTCTCTGGACACCGCCGTGGACGTCAGTTGCCCTCCGGCGAGCCACAAAGAAAAAGAAGAACCAGAACCAGAACCAGAGGAGGCTCCAGTGAGGAGGGACACTCCATGGGACAAACACCAGAGCGAGAGCTCGCTCTCTGGGCTGGAGACGATGCTGAGCCTCCTGAGGGGCTGGGAGTACCGGCCGGTGAAGCCTCGAAGGGGCAGCAAGCTCCCAGTTCTGGTCAAAGCCAAACTGGAGCAAGTCCTGTCGCTGCCCGTCCCTCTGAGGTCGCCCTGTGGAGGGGCAGCGGACTGCGTGCTGTTCCCCCATCAGACGGTACCGGAGGTCGTGACCCCATGTCCCCAGCAGGAGCTGCAGGTGGAGCTGGCAGAGATGGAGGAGCAGTGGCTGGATGATTATGTTCAGTGTGGGCCGTTCCGCTTTCAGCAGGTACATCGACTGTTACGGGATGACCTCTGACCTCAGTCTCACTGAGTCCATGTAGATTTTATTTAGGCAAAATTTTTCCGTTTTTGTTTCCCAGCCAAGAGAATTTAAAAGGATCACGTTTTGTTTTAGAGATTGACCCAAGCAAGGGACTGAAATCCAGGATTTCTCTGCTTCTGAAACCTCAATTTAGAAAATTTAACTTCATTACTGGAATCATATTCTGAGCTGAGAAGTTGCCTGTTGTTGGTTGAATGCATCTCGCTAGAGCTGCAACTAACAATTAGTTTAAGTAGTGATGAATCTGCTAATTATGTTATTCAGTTAATCTATAAAAGCTGGAACCAGACATTGTTTGACATTGTTTGCGTGAAAAATGACTGAAACGATTCACCGATTAAATCAATCAATTAGATCAATTTTGTCTTAACATCAGACTAAAACAGGAAGAAAACTTCTGGATGTCTCTCTAACAGGAGACCTCGTTCAAAACCTGTTTCATCCCTTTACAGAAGCACAAGAAAAAACAAATCTGACAGTCTGATGAAGGTTCGGTCCATGAAGAACTTCGCCGGGTAAATTTCCTGTTTGAGCGTCTGCCATGTGTCCTGAAGGAGGTCGAACCTCTGTGGATTTTTCTGTCTTACTCGTCTCCTTCAACCGCTGACGAGGCCGAACTCCACTCGCCTCCTTGATTACCCTCTCAGGGGGGGCGTAAATGCTCGTCCTCCTCGGTATCCTAGCAACGCCTCCGTTGCCGCGGCAACAGTCTCCAAGCGGGAGTGCCCCCCGTGCGAAGGCTCTGCTCAGTCGGATCCAGTTTCATAACCTCCATTGTCATGTTAATGGTTAGTGTGAATGTGGTTCAGTGTGCCAGAGACGAGACAGCTCTGTAATCGTCGACTACGTGCTGCTGTGTCGGTTTATTACACAGCAACAAACCAACAGACCGCTCACTGCTGTGAACGAGCACATTTACGCTCTGATGACGAGTAATTACAACTGGATCCTGGTGAAATAGAAAACCTGATGACTGCTGACCATCTTACAGGAGTTCTGTTTTTAATGATAAGACAGTAGAAGAGCGTTATTAAAGATACCTCCACCTCCGGGTCAGATATCATCATCTCCTCCTGATGATATAAAGTCAGGTGAAGTCTCGTAGTCCACAAAACATTTCTGGAGCTTCACAGTAAAACAGAGTTGCAGCATTCTGCTAAACAACTGAAGTAGCTGGAGACTTGATTTGAAATGTAAAAAAACAAATGTCTCCATAACAGCTCGTCTGCTGTAATCCAAGTATGCAGAAGACCTGAGATCACAAACTCGGCGTATCTTAACGATGGCGGCGATATGAATCGACGTTTTCACTTTGCATCGATGCTATTGGATCGTGGATCATTGAATCCGGATCGATGTATCGTTAAACCCCTACTAATCATTGTACTATTATGCTACTAATTATGAGGAAAATGGAGAAAGTGTTCAAAATTTTTTTTTTTCATTTTTGAGTTTATTTTCAGCCATTAACGAATATTTTCTGGGTTCAGACGGAGCCGTTCTTTCAAGGGAGTTTCTTTGGAAATCAGCAGCTTCTTATCAGCTGTTGTCATTTCTGTTTCGCTAACTACTGTATATTATCCTGGATCTCTGTTTGTAGTACCAAGTTACATTCTGCTTTTCAGTAAAATATGAGGAAATTCCATCGGTAACGCTACAACAGACGCACTTGATTTGTAGTAATATAAGAGTTACCTTTTCTTCTTTTCTTCACATTTTTCCACAGTTTGCCTCTGTGTAGTTTTTGGACTGAGGTGAAACAGCTGTAGAAATGCCTGCACATACAGATAATAGCTTCCCAAAGTGCCGAGTGACATCACCTCATTACACAGATCAGAAAAACAAAAAACAAGGAAGTCAGCAAACACGCCGTCCTGGCAACAGCTGCTTCCTCAGGAAGTCATCCAGCAGCGAGCTGACATCACTTTCCACTTTCGCTCCATCACACACACGACAGCTGCAGGACGACGCGCGGTTCACTGTTTGTTCCACCGCAGATGGATCCGTCAACATGTAGTCAGATTGATAATGTGATCGTGTTGCTATATGTCGTCATCGTTGTTTTGTTCCTGTGTGTTTCAGAGGCTGATCGATGAGCAGCAGGGTCAGCTCAGTCAGTACGAGAGCGCTGCGGGTCAGTGTGTCGGCGAGCTGCAGAAGGCCCAGGACCAGGTCCGCTCGCTGCAGGCCAAGATCAGAGAGAGCGAGACCAGGAACCAGGTACAGACCGATCCTCCCCGTCCTCCCACCTCCAGACTGACATCATCCATCTGAATCTGCTCTTACATAATGTGTTTCTGTGTGTGTGTGTGTGTGTGTGTGTGTGTGTGTGTGTGTGTGTGTGTGTGTGTGTGTGTGTGTGTGCAGAAGCTGCAGGAGCGGCTCGGTGAGATGGAGCTGGAGCTGCGATCAGCTCAGGAGGAAGCTCAGCGACAGGAGAGAAACATCCAGAACATCACCGATACCGTCAACTCCAAGGAGGCACAGGTACTGAGGGATCAATAGAGACTGAGTGATTGATTGATTGATAGAAACAGCAGAGGAAGAAGGAACCAATGAGGGCAGGCGGGAAGCAGAAAGGGGCAGGAAGGAATACATTTAGACAAAAACAACTCGATGCAGGAAAGAGTCAAAAGTCAATAAACAAAGAGTGCACAGTTTCATAACTGTGTGTGTGTGTGTGTGTGTGTGTGTGTGTGTGTGTGTGTGTGTGTGTGTGTGTGCAGGCTGCAGAGCTGTATCGGGTGATTGAGGAGCAGAATAAGATGCTGTGTTCTCTCAAAGAGCTCGCCAACCGCAACCAGCTGCAGCAGCTGCAGGTTTGTCCTCCAAGCTGACATCGAATGATACCAAAGTGGAGCGACTTCACATCAGTGACCCACAGAACATCTTTGTTATATACAAGATAACACAGATTTTAAATGAAATGACTTGATATTCGATAGTTTTTATCGTCTATTATGTTTCCTCAATTACTCCATTAGTTGTTTGGTCTATAAAATGTCAGAAAATGGTGAAAAATGTTTCCCAAAACTCAAGTTGATGCCCTCAAATGTCTTGTTCTGTCTACAACACAAAACTATTCAGTTTACTGTCACAGAAGAGGACAGAAACCAGAAAATATTCACATTTAACAAGCTGACATCAGAGAATTTGGACTCTTTATTTTGAGTCTACATCAATTAACTTAAAAGTTGACATCTAATCAATAAATCGTTGCTGCTCTAATTCAGTCAAGAGTTTAACCACCATTTTAAATCACTCACTTCTCTTTTGTCTCTCCTTTCTGTCCTTCTGTGTTTGTCCGTCTCTTGTTCTCTCTTCTCTGGCGGTGAACCGGCAGGCGTCCGGTGCTGAGAGTGTCCGAGGGCAGGGTGAGGTTCTGGCTCTGCAGGCGTCTCTCTTCCAGGCTCAGCTGGAGCTGCAGGCCGACCAGCGGGCGCAGCGGCAGGCGGCCAGGACGCAGGAGGACCTGAGCCGGGCCCTGCAGAGGCTGGAGAAAGACCTGCAGGGGGCGCTGCAGCACAGGAGGGAGACGGAGAGGCACAACCAGGTGAGGAAAAAGTTCAAATTTTATATCCATTCATCATACCATCTGTTTTGTTTTTTTGACTAACTAATAACCGCTCGTCATGACTCTGTGTGTTCAGGACCTGCAGCTGGCTCTGGAGACGGCCCGGTCAGCCCTGCAGGAGAGAGAGGAGCAGCTGAAGGAGGCTGAGCAGGAGCGTCTGAGGCAGGACGAGGAGAGAGAGAAGACCATCAGAGAGCTGAAGACGTCCCTGCTCACCAAAGAGCAGCTCATAGAGGTCAGACACAGACAGAGGCAGATACTCTGCATGCTCCACATACCAGACAGAAACCCCCCACAGCTGAGTGAAGGGAAACAAGCTGCAGCTCCTCTGACGACCACAAGAAGAAAACTCAACTCTCACTGAGCTGAAGTGACTCAGATGTTCCAGATTTGTCGATGGTTTCACTTCCTGTAATGAGGTCATTTTGTTTACTTGACGTAACAGCCGACTGCACCCGGCTAAAGAAACCAACGGGCCCCACATTTTCTGTAGTTTATCACACAGTTAGTCATCCACTGTCTCCTAAATCTAACTCTAAACTTGGTAAAAACTAGAAAACTTGCCTTTTGTAGAAGTCAAGGCCAGCCACGGACACACACACACACACACACACACACACACACACACACACACACACACAGTGATGTGCACTGACTGCTTGTTGTCACTCAGGACTGTGAGCTGCTGGAGGATCCGAAGGAGAAGAGAGACTCTCTGCTTCAGAAACTCCGCCAGCGAATCAAGGAGAGAGACCGAGCTCTGGAGGTAAACAACACACATACACATACACACACACACACACACTCACACACATTTAGACACACCAAAGGTCATCCAGAACATCCTGTGAGCTAATTTTGTCTTGAGGCCGGGGTGTAAACACTGTAACAGCCTCATGTTTTCAGCTCCAATCATCTCAATAACACAAAATAAAACCAAATCTGATTCTTTTCTGGTTTACTTCTCTTTTTATTTATGTTGTCTCGTTTAATTAGTGCCTCTGGTTCCCGTAGCCTTTATTTATAAGCCTCATTGTGATTTTTTAAATTAGTTTTTTCTGTTTTTTACTCTTAAAAGAGCCGTCTACAAACATACAAATACATTAACCTCAAATTAGACTTAATTTCAAATGTTTTGACACAGACCAGTCTCACTGTGTGTTAACTGTGGACTGGTACAATCCGATACAACAGGATACGACGCAAAGCGACACGATACGTCATGATACAACACGATACAGCACGATACGATACAGCACGATACAGCACGATACGATACAGCACGATACAGCACGATACGATACAGCACAATACGATGCGATACGACACGATATGTTAGGATACGAATATTATACAATACAACACAACAAGATGATCCACGATATGATACAATAAGATACATTATGATACGATAATTTGGGAATCCGCCTTCAGACTAAGGTCCAAACCAGGTCCTTAGCAGTTTAATGAGGTTCAATACTGACATTTTTCTGTCCAACCTGCAGCGAGCTGTGGACGAGAAGTTCCGCTGCGTGGAGGAGAAAGAGGAGGAGACTCGCCGTCTTCAGCTGCTGCTCCGAGAGAAGGAGAGAGACCTGGAGAGGCAGCGCTGCGTCCTGGCCAACAACGAGGAGACCATCACTGTAAGAACACATCAAATCACCCGTCTTCTCCCTCTCCCTCTCTCCCTCTCTCTCTCCCTCTCTCTCTGACGCCTCCACCACTCATCATCGTTTCTATGTGTGTGTGTGTGTGTGTGTGTGTGTGTATGTGTGTGTGTGTCAGAGCCTGGAGGTGCTGGTGCGTGGGAAGGCTCTGGAGCTGGAGCAGGTGTGCGACGCCTCGAGGAACGTCCAGCGGCAGCAGCAGGAGAGCGAAGACAGACAGAGCCGCATCCTGAGAGAGCGGGACACCATCATCAGCCAGCTGCAGGCGGCGCTGCATGGCCGCACGCAGGAGGCCCAGGTACAGACAGGAAGTTCTAGTTAATCCACATTTAAGGAACAGGTTGGAAACTGATGAGTCAGTTTCGCAGCTTTATTCTCAGATTGAAGAGTGCATATTGTCTTTACATCATGCGTTGGACACAGCACCAAAATACGAGCATGAGCAGTAACAACACACAGCTTGTTGTCATCCCGTCATCATCGCTGACATCGCTGCTCTCATGTTGATGATTTCTTCTTCTTCTGTTTGCTTTAGGAGCTGCGCTGCTCTCTGCTTGCTCAGATCCAAACAGCCCCCAGCGACATTCTGGAGGAGCTGAAGGTCCGCCTCCAGCTCAAAGACCGCCTCTTCCAGGAAGTCCTGGCCGACCGGACGTGCCAGGCCCAGGAACACCAGGATCAGGTCCAGGATCTGCTCAAAACCATCAGCTCCAGGGACCAGTACATTCAGGTAGAGTAGAGGAGCTCGGCAGAAGCACTTCGGTTCAGAATTAAGTCATATATATGGAATAAAATGACTCTCCCTGCAGGACTCTGCGAGCCGGCTCGGCGAGGTGATGTCCGAGCAGACGGCGAGACTCCAGGAGCTCCGCAAACAGCTGAGCTCAGGTGTCGGATCGAGGTCTGACTCCGGACTGGAGCTCCAGGCCCTGCAGGAGGAGCTGCGTCTGGCTCTGAGGAGGGAGAAGGAGAGCCAGGAGCTGAGCAGGAGTCAGGACAGCAGGATGGACTCCCTCACCAGGACGCTGCATGTGAAGGAGGAGATCATCAGGGTCAGTCAGAGGGAGAGAGGGAGCAGTTTTATCCACATTCACACAACAAACACCACCAACAACCAAACGAACAATTAGGAAGCAACTCACAGATGAAGCGTCTTTTCCTTTACTGTCCAGTGAAACTCCCAGTCGATCCAGTCCAGTGAACAGCAATATATAATTTCAAATGGTTTTCTATCATCTAAACTTGTATATTATGGACGTTTACATAGTTTTCTGCTGGTTCCTTGTTGTTTTTCACTATTTTATATGCACAAAGTTTAGTTTTAAGAAGGAACTAAAACACTATAATGTGTGTATGCTTCTGTTACTCTGGAGCAGGACGATTCTGGGGGCACAAAATGCCCTTTTCTGCCAGGCGTCTTAGAGAAACACGTGTAAAAGATTAATTTTCTGTGATATTATCTCATTTTTATGTCATCTGCAGGATTTTGCATTAAAACAAAAGCAGGCGAGAATAAAACCTTTATATTTCAGTGTCTTCAAATTGGGATACCCGTTGTACGATAACTACACAGAACTTTTCAGAACACAAAGGTTAAACTGTTATTTGTGTTGAATATGTTGCTCACTGAATGCATGTTTGTATAAAAGTGTGTTTGCATGTGTGTGTGTGTGTGTTCTGCAGGACTTCCAGAGGCAGATGGTGGAGCCCTCAGCTCTCCCGCTGGTAGAGAGGTTGACTCAGGAGGTTCAGGAGCTGAGGGAGAGCCTGGTGCAGCAGGACGTTCCCCCGGTCAGAGGCCCCATCCTGGGCCGCGACCGGCCCAACAGCAGGCAGCCTGAGTTTGGAGGTGGGCATCAGAGAAGCATGGGACAATATCTGTAACTCCTCCAGCTGCAGGGAGCGATTACTGTGGCGCTGAGCATCGTGCTGTGGTGGTGTTGCTCATACTGGTTTAACAGAATTAACCACTGGGAGCTGCCGGGTGTGTGTGTGTGTGTGTGTGTGTAAAATACTAACACTGAACATTTTTGTATTATAACCACTGATGGTGACATGATGGACTGACCGAGCCTCTTTCAGCAGTTGTCATTCAGTCACGTGTTTCATTAATGAGACAGGAAGCAGCATGATCTTTTGATTTTCACTCAAAACTGACTAACTTTAGTTTGTTTCAAGCAAAAAGCCTCAACATTTTTGTGAGGAAACTCATTTAAGTTCTTAGTATCGCTGCAGCAGTTGTTTGTTTCTTAACAGAAGAGAATAGAAAACAGAACGTAAAGAAAAAAAAGGCGTAAAGAAGACGAACATCTCGACCATGTTTGTGCCGCAGTGATTCAGTCTAATTTGGACCTTTCTGAGGAGACCAGGACCACGACTGTGACTAAAGGCCTGCAGCCATCTTTTATTTTGGGTCGTTTTGAGGCTCATGCACAAAACGTGAAACTCCTGTGAGAGAGTCAGTGTAGAAGGAAATATCCATCTATAAAAAAAATAAGTAACGATGATTCAGTTGGAGGTTCTGTTCGAAAATACAACAGAAAAACATGATTAATTAAACTAAATTACATTAAATCATTTATGATACCAATGATGCAGATCCATTAAAACAGAATCCACAATGAAGGACTTTAAATATAACGTTTTTCTAATCATTTTGTCATTTTGAATCAGAAAGGCTTCTTTTATTTAAATGTTTTGTAAATGTTTAAATATGTTGTATATTGCCATATTATAAGGTTCCACTGCCAGTGATCATATGTTACCTGATGTGTGTGTTTGCCTTCTGCATGTTCTGCAGCTTCAGTTTGTTTCTGAATGATGTAAATTTACGACAATTTAACCCGACGCACATTTTGTTTTAATCGACGATATGAAAAAACAGAAGCACATTCCACATTAACTTCATGAGATTATGATTCTGTATACGTTTATTTTTTTTTATGGGAAAATGTTTGTGATTTTATGAAACTTTGTGCAATTCAACAACCGTCAGTTTCACATCTGTGGTTCAATATTTATGAATATCCTCCTGAAATCGAGTGTCACACTGGAGCGCAGTAAGTATGGATGAGATTTTTCTTCTTATTGATCTTTAAACTGAAGAATACGACGTCCGTGTCGGCACAGACTTCATGACAGTTATATTAAAGGTCAGCCACACGTGTCTAATCTCAGATATTATATTTTATTTATACATTTTTAAACATGTAATCAAGTCGTTCAATAAATAAACCTGCAGCACTTCCATCATGTATTTGTGATTTTAGGAGGTTTGTACAATTGATATAATTTTCTATATTTGCACTTTATGTCCTCGCCGCCTCTACAGTGACATCATCAACATGTATATTTACACACTCCCCATTCCCCCAGCTGTGTGGATTTACAAAAGCACCACAACTACACAATGAAGTACACAAACAGACCTCACACCAGAGGAGTCATGCCCAATATTTTATAACATGTAGTTATGATCATTTTATATTATGAGTCAAACATTTGCTTCTTTTTATGTGAACTGATTTAGTCAAGATTTAAAAATAATACCCCCAAAAGTCTTTTAATATATTTGTCAAAGTGCATCTTTATTTTGTTTTTCTGTTAAACGTCCCTCATGATTATTGGCTCGCCTGCCTCACACCAATATCACAATATAATCCCACAATATCAGCTACGTTACTGAGAATTTCCTCAGAAGTGTTTGACTACACACCCTAAAAATAAAATGATGTACAGTTATCTTTGCCCATACATGACTGGAAACAATTCTAGACAATATTAAGTTATTCAACTTTATTTCTTTACCCAGAACAGTTACCCATACAATGAATAAGAATATCTGAATCAGCCTTTAAATATCTTCTAACTTTTAGAAATCAAACTCAGAAACAACACTGAGGACGTGACTCACATGTCTCGGTGTCTACGGCCCTGAAGTTTATATCAACCTGAGCCCAAATGTAAGTAGTAGTGTAACAGATGATTACATAATTCACAGATGCTGCTAATAAAATCTGGATCTTCTTTAGCCTTTAATTCATTTCATCACCAGTCAAGATCCAGATTTACCTCCTTACAGATGTAGGTGCACTGCTCCTGCTCGGATTACACATAATCCTGCTCTATTTAAAAATCTGAAACCTTTTAAATCCATCCGTCCTCTTGGCCCAGAAGTGTCTCTAATTCACTCTGCTCAGATTCAACTTTGGGTTGATATGTTATTGAAGTTTAACCACAATAAATCGTCATCACGTCAGTGAACTACAAGCTGTTTACATGAACACACAGTGAAGCTGGTGTGGTGTGCAGTTCAGTGGCGTAGCGGATGTTGCGTTACAAATGACCAAAGTGAAGAATGTGAACCAGTCAGCTGAACTGGATGAGCGGCTGTTTCAGAGAGAAGCCACAAGACATTTTTCTCAGTGTGACGCTCAGAACGGTTGATGAAATGCACAAAGTGAACAGAGGACTGAAGAGGAAGTTCTTGTGTACGTAGAAATCTAAAGTTTTGTGTTCCTACTTGTTGCAGATCTGAGCTCAGAGGACGAAGACGAGGCCGACGATGATTTGAACAGCGAGTACACGGAGAGCGTTGATGAAGAGGAGTCCAGACTGAGGCTGCAGTCCGTGGCCAACACCAAGGTATGAATATGTCTGAATGGAGCTCTGAATTCATGATGCTTCACCATCTTTCACTGCAAACTCATGTGACACAGCTTAGAAGATTAAAAAAAGTGTATAATGTATCATTTTAAAGTTATTTATGAGGGAATTAAAGAAGAATCAAAACCAGATCTTCCACGACTAACATGACAGATGTTTATTGCTCCTGATTTTTTGAGTCCTGGACTTGTGGAGTTTATATTTAGAGTTTCAAAGTGATAATAAGTAACTTTTCTGCACTAAAATGACTACAGACAACACACCTTTGTGATATATTTCATTGAGTTGTAGGATCCCAAATGTTTCCAACTATTTCTAAACCAGAGAAATCCACATTTTAATCAAAATAACAATGCTTTTCATTTGGTCACCTGTTGCTCTAAACTCCGGGGAAACACTTGAGGATTCGAGGAAGGAAGTCGGCGAATGCGACTTTTCGAACGTTACCTCGTCCCGCCCGAGTCACGACTACAACTCCCATGATCCCACACTGCTCACATCTTCTGTCAATTACATTCTCTGCACTCGAAAATTTCCGAGTTCTTACTGGAAAATGTACAATGGAAGTTAAAATTCCTTCTTGTAAACTCGGGACAAATCAATCTACCCCGACTTCACAAGGGAGCAGTTGTCTGACATCAGAGGTGGAAGTTGTGTCGACTGGATTTCAGCATTTCTCTAAAACACCCTGATGAAGGTGGTGCAGTAAAATACATACACTGAATAAAGTATATATATCTATATAGTATATCTCAATCTTAAAATCCGCTTGAGCTTTAAAAAGTTCTCAGCTCGGTTCAATATTAAAGCTAAACAACAGCAAAAAAGACTCGATATCATTATTTTATCTTGACTTTGTTCGTTTACGCTGATGGTTTCATTTAAGGGTCTTGTAACTAATAACTCAGAAACAATCCTCTGTGTGTGTGTGTGTGTGTGTGTGTGTATGTGTGTGTGTGTGTGTGTGTGTGCGTGTGTGTGTGTGAACAGGGCTCTGGAGGTCCAGGAAAGGCTCCAGCTCAGGATCTGTTATTTGAAGGTCAGGGGCTGATGGAGGTCAAACAGCTGGTGGAGCAGAAGAGGGTGGTGGAGAGAGAGCTGGGGGAGCTGAAGGCTCAGCTGGAGAAGGCCGGTTTCTCCTCTCTGTCACAGATGAGGTCGGTTAAAGGGTGCTGACACACACACTCTGTTCATTTTTAACTTTTTATGGGAATTGTTGGTAATAAAGAAGATGTAAATTTAAAGATGCACGTTTACGTCCACTAGAGGGCAGCAGGATATGTGTAATGATCTTCTGTCTGTTTTAAAGGAAAGCTTTGTTCAGTCTGCAAGGAGAGAACGAAGATTTAAAGCATCAGCTGACTGAAGGGCTGCAGCCGGACGGTAAACAGTGTGACGGACGGACGGTGTTGGATGGTGAAGAAGAGGAGGACGAGGAGGACGAGGAGGAGTTGGATGTGACCATAGAAGGTGTGGAGGAGGATGAAGAGGAGGAAGAAAGCTCAGAGCTGTGGGACGCCTGGGACAACGAGCTGCCTCTGTCTCAGACCAACATCCAGGTCAGCGAGCAGAGGAAGAAGAGGCCCGAGTCACTTCAGCTGCTCTCCAGCTCCTCACAGGTAGACACAGTGACACGTCCTTCAATAACATCTGTCAAAATGAAGCCGTCCTAAAAAGTGATTTCTTTATTTCTGTTCCCGTTTGTTATCCAGGCCGGACCGGCCAGCGAGCTGTCGGGCGGTGAGAAGTCGGTTCATCTGCAGCAGAAGAGCAAAGAGCTGCGAGAGAGACTGATGGTGTCCGAGGCCACGGTTCAGGCTCAGGCCGAGCAGCTCAAAGACTACAGGCAGCTGCTCAGTGAGTGGAAACAGTGATGATGACTCAGCTGAGGTGTTGATGATGTGTCAATAATGTGTGAACGCTTTTAAACATGTTTAAATTATTGATAGAATGATGTGAGGTAACATGAAGCTCTTAAACTGACTAAAACAGATCAAGTTCATGAAGATAAAAGATGATTCATGTAAAATCAACACACTGGAGTAAAGCTTCTTCTTCTTCCTCCTCTTCCTCCTCCCTCTTCTTCTTCTTCTCCTTCTTCTCTGCAGCAGAGACAACAGTGCAGCAGGACAGTAAACAGATCCAGGTGGACCTGCAGGACCTGGGCTACGAGACCTGCGGCCGCAGTGAGAACGAGGCCGAGAGGGAGGACACGAGCAGCCCGGGTACGTCCGACTGTCTACAGACTGTCTACAGACTGTCTACAGGACAATCTGTGGACGGTTTGATGTCTCTGAGCCACTAGTACTGGTTTGTAGTTGTAGTAGCATCACAGAGACACTAGAGGGAAGCAGAGGGCAGTCCTGTCTCAAAACATATCTTTTTAAATGATATGTAGTTTCCACAGAATCAAGCAGGTGAATCAGTCAGATTACTTTTACTTTTGATACTTCACAAATTTATCAGTTACTTCAAGACACCAAAGTAATATTTTAACACTCGGCCTATGTCTTTATTTTTACTCAAGTATGACTTGTAGGTGCAATACTACAAAAACCATACTATAATATTTCATGTATTCTTATTATTTATTTAACTTGTGTCAATAATCATTTCATTATTATTTCAGATTATTATATATTCAGGTTTTATATTATCACAGAAATATGATAAAATAAGAAATTATTTCAATATTCATTCACAAAGACAACACCATGACAAAATGCATTTTGTGTCTTGATGCTGTTTATAGGAAACTGAACCTCTTCCTGATGAGTCTGATGAACGTGTGCTCCTTGTGTTCCCTCACAGAGTTCGATGATCTGGAGATGTGCACCTCTCTGGACTGTGGTTCCCAGTGGTGGCCTGCCAGCAGCAGCAGCAGCAGCTCCACCTTCACTAAAGCCACCACCACCCAGAGCTCCGGCTACGGAGACGAGTCGTCTCTCCAGCGCCTCGTCGAGGACCTTCGCTCCCAGCTGTCCCGCTCTCAGGCAGTGATCCGCGGCCTGCAGAGCCGCCTCCGCTCCCTCTCCACCTCCAGCGACTGCGGACCCTCCACGCCCCGCAAGGTCAACTGGTCCTTCCAGGCGTCGCCCTCCCAGAGCGGGGCGGAGGAGGATGAAGGCTGGCAGTCTTCTGACGGAGGTCCTCTGGCTTCACCTCGTCACCCTCACCCAGACAAGGGCCTGCAGGAGCTGGTGTCCCGCGTGGACGCACTGGAGGACCAGCTGAGGAAGGGAGGCAAGAAGTCTGTCAGCGAGGACACAAAGTCTGCCACCTGGCCGGGGTGAGTGACAGAAACTACAGCTTCCTTTCTGTGAAGTGATTTTTTATTTGGAAAGTTGTTTTATATTTACAGCAGTCATGAAGATCCATCTTTTTATTCGAGGGAAGACACACTGACTATTATTTTCTGATTGATAGAGAGATAAAAACAGATATCCAAAATACCCTCTGTGGAAACCTTTGACTGTGATATGTCAGTTAAATGAAACACCTGACTTTATTGTTTCTGTTCTGGAAATGTTTGTAAATAAGTGCAGTTTTAACTGACTTAAATTAAGCCCGACATACAATTTAAGCAGACTCGTGATACAAAAACAATTATGTTAATGTCAATAACGTATTCAAAAGGACATGACAGGATTATACTATTACATAATATTACATAATAATTAAGTTCCAGTACATCTGATACATCAGGGCATTTCATCACTGCTTCCCCTGAATGAAAAGCCTCTTGTGATGCTCGTGCACCCTGAGATTTATATAGAGAAGGGGTTTAAATGCACTTCCTGGAGATGTTTCACAGTAAAAGCCAACCAGAAAAGGGGAAGGGATTGTGCCCTGTGAGAGCTGGAAGGCTTTTAATCTGTAGAGGAAGGGATGACTTTCATTGATCGTAGCTCAGTAGAGATCAAAAGCAGCAGCACTGATGGAAATGCACATGATGCACAATTTATCAAGAGAGGATGTAAACTTGAAGTGCAGAAATTACATCAACAGCGACTCAGAAAATCGGAAGATGTCAATAAAACATGATGAAATGTTTAAAATGTATCAAAAAAGGACAATAAGGAAAAAAACTTTCAGTTTTTAGGTAAATAAAGGTGCTGGCCACTTTGAGCCTTCACCATATAAATGATTTGCTAAAACATGCAAAAATACTGTAATGATCCTTTAATTAAGATCATATAAACTCATCTATCTAGATCGAGAAAAGAAGGACTTTACAGCACATACAGCCTCAGATCTGTTTAATGATCCATGAATCAGTGCAGCTTTAAACATCCATCAGTCTCCGTCCATGTTAATCAAGAGTGACCACAGATGTTTTTTATGTAAACTCAGCTGATCTGACAGTCAGAGGGGATTAACTGACAGGACGTCGGGAACACGCCGTCCCATTTGCCTTGTGTGACCATACTGTAGCTACAGTGAAGCTTTAATCTGTCATTCAGAGGCTGATTCGGGCATTAAAACTACTGTCGATACACAAGTCTCTGAAATCTCCCCTGACAACAAGTGACCCTGCGCTGAGTCCTGAGCCCGGGGATCTGACACCATCTAATAAACACGACGAGTGTGCGTTTTTAGAGACCAAAACACAGTTAAGGTAATGCTATTGAGCTAGTTACAAAAACTGATCTTTTAAACACAATCGTTGTCAAAGAATGTGTCTTCTGCAATACTTTTTATTTTAATCCCAAGAATATTAAAGGAACAGTTCACCCTGAAATGTAAATCCAGTCATCATCTCCTCCCTCCATGATGATATAAAGTCAGGTGAAGTCTCGTAGTCCACACAACATTTCTGGAGCTTCACAGTAAAACAGCGTTGCAGCATTCTGCTAAACAACTGAAGCAGTTGGAGACTTGATGTAAAAACAGAAAAACAGAAGAATACTCCAAAACTCCATTAAAACTTTGCCGAATTAGCTTTTAGTACTTCCTGTTTGCAGTGTACTCATGTATGTACAGACAACTCTCACTTTATTGCTTTGATACCGAAGAAAACATAAAAACATGATGTTTCTAAGGCAAGTTCTGCACATGTCTCCATACAGCTCGTCTGCTTTAATCCAAATCTCCAGAAGACGTTATTTACACCCTCAGCATGTGGTCCAGCTCGTGCACCCACTTCAGATGCAAGCTAACACTTTTAGCTTAGCAGCTACATTGAGACTTGGATTACATTAGACGAGCTGTAATGAGCCATTTTATTAATTTTTGAAATTATTTTGTTGTGTTTTACATTTTAAAACAAGCCACCAACCACTTCAGTTGTTTAGGAGAAACAAACATTTTGTGGACTATGAAGCTTCACCTGACTGAGGAGATAATGACTGAATGTACATCTTTAAACCAGGTTGTCTTTTGGTTGTCATATTTGGACGTTTCCTCGCAAAATCGAATTATAATCGTGTCCAGAATAAAGTGACTTTTGTAAAGGGGAGCTGTGTTGTGTATGTAGTTTTTGTAGGCTGGTTGATCACAGGCAGCTGATTATACATTTGATTACTGTAATTATTTTTTCCTGTGAATTTAAAAGCTGTTGAATAAATAAACATAAACTAAAGAAACAGCATTAATCCATCTGTAGGTTCTGTCTTCACGTGTTATTCGACAGACTGTAAACTTTATTTCTGTGTTTCTGTCTCTGCAGTAAATTCGACTCTCTCATCAAGGCTCAGGCCCGAGAGCTGTCTCACCTCCGGCAGCGGCAGAGGGAGGGTCGGGGCGTGTGCAACATCCTCACCCAGCACCTGGGCGACACCACCAAGGCCTTCGAGGAGCTGCTGCGGGCCAACGACATCGACTACTACATGGGCCAGAGCTTCAGAGAGCAGCTGGCTCAGAGCAGCGCTCTGGCTCAGAGAGTCAGCGCCAAGATCAGCGGACGTGAGTCGTCTGGGTTTATTAACATCATTATATACTGTCACACATGGCCAAATATGGAGGCCCAGAGGCGACACAATTCATTAACAGGCCGTCTGACTAATTTGTAAAAGTGTAACTGAGCATAAAAACAACAGTAAGCTGATGACATCACTGCGCTTTGTTTCCTTGACGACAGGAGATCATCCGGAAGATCCAGATGACAAGACGGAGCTGCTCGCCATCCGGTCAGTGCTCATTTATCTGTGTGTGTGTGTGTGTGTGTGTTTGTGCGCACATGTCTATGTTTGCCTCATCATGTGTGTTGTGTCTCTGTTTGAGCTGTGCGTAACAGCAGGCTCGATGTCTGTCAATGGAAAGTATCGGTGTGTGACGTTCAGGCCGATGTTTGTTCCTCGGGGCAGATAATCAGATGTTCACTCGATAATGAGCGATGATCTCACTGCATAATTAATAACTGAGCTAATTGGTTAATTAATGAGGGAGGAAGAGTCGGGGGTGGGCTGGATGGATGTGTAACAACCAGAAGGGAAACAGATTTCTCTGTGAATGTGCTTCCTCAGTGATCTCGCTCTGTTTGTAATAATCTGGTTGTCATTGTGTACGCCGCGATTCCCTCGACACAACATCTGATCACAGTTCTGCAAGCTAACACTGACATGGCAACAAATGGAAAAGAGTGTAATCACAACAGTGTGTGATGCTGTTCAGTAAAGAACAGGGAAACGATGACAGCTAATGTGCTTCCTTCCGTTTTAACTTAACTCTCCACTTCACATTTTATTTTCATAAACCGATTACCAGGTCACAATCATCACAACACAACTCAGAAATAATATTTTCCACAGTCAGTCTGTTTTGTTGTTCTTCATATACAAAAGACAGACAATACAGTTGTCTCTGAACGCCTGTAGTCTGCTGCTTAGAGCTCAATATCACAATATATCACAACATCACCAGACTCCATTAACAAATCTCCTGATTTTAAGAGTTGTTTCATGAGGAGAAACTTAACAAACTATGTGAAACGGCTACGACAAATTCTAACTCATTGTCTCCTGGTTGTAAATTCAGCATTAAATGAAAACAGTAAGTTGTTTGTTTCCTTGTAAAAAGTGTCAACATGAAGCAGCTGTTTGAACACACTGTTTACACTGATTTCACCATTTACACTCAATTTATGAAAGAAGAAACATTTTATTGACGATAACATTTCAAATTTCACAAATACACTAAACAGTAACCAGTATAGGCTACTTCTTTGTCGCCATGGAGAAAGTCCCCAGACTCCCTTTAAAATTGTCTCAATTTAGTGAGTTGTTGAGTTGGAGACACTTTATAAACTTTGTGAAACGCTGTCTCTGACTAATTCTCCATTATTTGGACCTCCTTGTGAATTCGGCAAATGTCATAAATGAAAATATAACTTTATACTGTTAACATGAAGCTAACAAAATATAGTGGGTAGTCTCATAAGAGTCGGCTGCAGCTGGCTGGGCTGCTCGTCGGGCCCTTTAGCAACTTGTTAAGTCAGTGAAGCTGCTCTGACATCACTGTATTACAAAACCCCAAAGTCCTCTGATGTCACAACGCCTCAGGGAAGAGCTGTGATTGGGTAACCCTCCACCACCACCACCTTCACCACCACCACCACCACCACCATCCATTCATCCAAACCATGCAGCTCATTAATTTCTGCTGGGGAGTCATGACCAGCGGGGCACAGCTGATGTCCGGGCGAGGACTTCGACTGTCTAGTCGATTGGTCAGCTAATTAGGCAGACAGGAAAAAGACAAAGAGAGACAGAGAGATAGAGTTGATGAGGGGACAAAAGATGAGAGAAACAAAAGGGCAGCTAGTGAGATCAGGTCAGATCATGTAACAAACGGTTACACAAGAGGAACAAAAGAGTTTGAAGAGCTGCTGGAGATTTCTGTCTTTACCACAGAATGAACAACATCATGTGCAGCTGTTAAAGCTCCAGTAATCAATACTTTAGACTATTAATACATCTCATCATGTGTAATGTAAATGGTGTTGCTCAAAGTGATGGACCCATCAGATTCTCTGCATTCTTACGGAGCCTTTAAGCCTCTTTTAACTCGAGTTTTGGTTCAGTTTGTCAGGTTCAGTATCGGTCTCTGATAAATTCACTGTACACGACCTGCTCAGCAATTAACAGCACAGAGACACAGTTAGACTCTAACTCATGAACTCAAGTGAGAAAGTGGAACATTTAGCCACTAAGGAGCCGGAGATCCCTCTCAGGACTTGGTGGAGACCAAAAATGGAGCTAAAAGGAGAGCGAATAATTGGATTTATATTCATCAGATGATACGGACAGGACTGGGACTGGGGTCATCATGCTGCTCTGTGTCTGCTGAATGAGTAAACATGCGACTTTTTACCACAATTACGTTTTTTAAGATGATTTGATATTTTGCATGATGGTTAAAATGTGCTGGTTACAGATCAATCGTCAAAATCACACCAACCGTTTTACCCCAGATATTCAGCTTAAAGCTTCTGCCACAGTTTCACCTGCTCTACTTTTTGATCGACTGTCGAGACAGACACGTTTCAGCTCGTGTCCATCATCAGGATCATCAGACGACACTTTACTTTTTTTTTTGTACACTTTGTTTTCATTTAGGTTTTCTTAGCCTCCCTGTGTGAGCGCCACTTGTCCCAAGAGTCTCAAACATACAGCATTTTTGGGGGATTTAGGTTTGTGTTGTTTAAAACGATGTTTCACCGTATTGCTGGTGTTTCTACCCTTATTTGAAATGATCATTTTAAAGACATTACAACTACAACTTTGGTCGTCTCTCTTCATGAAATGCAGCCACGCTTTGGACTCTTCTTCCTCGCCGCCATGACTCCTTCTCGTTGAAGTGAAGACACATGAGTTTGACATCACTTCTGTAATGTGCAGCGGTCAGAAAAAGACATTGGCATTGATAAAAGGAGTTGATAAGCTATATGAGGATATTATTCTAAAGGATCTGATAATGTGCAACTGATTCTCAAAGGTTCTTCCCCTCCGATCTACTGTTGGACACACGTGACACCACACTTGTTCCTCAGACAGAAGAGTTGGGCTGTCAGCTTACTGATACAGAGGAAGTCTTTTCTCAGATGTTCCTCTTGAGATTGTAGCGCATTAAATCACTTGGAAAAGAAGAAACCTCAGCATGAAGACTTTTCATTGGGGCTGTTTCTTCGGCCCGGTAAGCCTTCCTGATGAAAGCCCCTCGCTGCTTTAAAATGTACTGTACATGGCCCATTTTATGAATATTGCAGATGCAGCCGTGTCTCTCGGAGGCAGCATGTGGCCATCTCTTCTGGATGAGCGATGAATGTCCTGAATGTTCAGTCACTTGTGACACGACACCTCATTCTGTTTTGTAACACGGCTGTTTGAGTTTCACACCTGAGCGAGATGAAGAGAGCGAAGCAGCTGCCTGAGAGGTGGAAAAACCACCATTTATAAACTTACAACATAACAGCTGACGGATGATTACTGTACGACAGCGTACATGTTTATTAATGACTGAGCCAAGACATGCAGAAAACACCGGTACGGTCCTTTAAAGCTGGTCCGGCTGCAGTTGTGTGGAGAGGGGTGAGTGCTGGGTCACACCCTAATAAACAAACAACGCTCTGTGAATCATTTGAGTTTCCCCTCAGAGAGATAGAGAGACCTAGAAACAGACTGAGAGAGAGAGAGAGAGAGAGGCCTGCAGTAATCTAACATCATGTCGTTGCAGCACAGATGGCCGACCAGATGTGAAGGAGTACGACTCTGCTCTCTGTCCCTCTGATTCTGACTGAACATACAGTGTGTGTGTGTGTGTGTGTGTGTGTGTGTGTGTGTGTGTGTGTGTGTGTGTGTGTGTGCCGGGGGCATTAAGCTATACATTAACGTAATTCACACTAAGACTGTGTGACATATGGTGAGTTTAAACACGCTGATGAACAGACTACCAAGTGGTGTTAATACGAGAAAAGACGTCCTGATGCAGAAACATCTAAACTCACATGAAGCCGACCAGATTTACATTTTCCAACATTTAAAGAAAATGTATCTGCAGAATGATCGTTGGCAAAGTATTTCATTTGTTTCATCCAATCGGGAAAGGTTAACTAAAGGTTTACTTTTCAATATTTAACTGAAACAATAATCTCCTCCGAGCACTGTTTAACCAGTGTGTTAGTGGCCTAAACCAGCGCAGGACGTTGGATTTGAACCCTGAACTCTGGTATCAATGTCCTACACTCTAATATACATCACCCCCAGTTAACTTAATCCAGGCAGCAATTACATTACTTCAATCCGTATTTGGTAAATCTTTTAAGTAGTGTTGTGAATGTAACATTAAGATAATGAATGAGGTCGGTGCAACACAAAATCACCTGAGTACAATATTAAATTTACACTATTAACACTAAAAAGAAACTGTGATTATAATTAGCTGCAGTCTTCCCTAAGAGAACATTTTACAGTTTTCAATTAACAAATCAATTTCACATTATCATAACATTTAATTATCCTACGATTATCAACAATTACATTAAACACTGCGGAGAATCCGGCAAGGTCAAATTCCCCGACACAAAAACACTTTAAAAAAAGTCAACAGCAACCAGAGTCACACTGTGCAAACATAGATTTGCATTTTCAGATCCAAAAAATATCAAGTACAATATCACAGAGAACGAGTAGATACAGGAGGCGTATATTTAAATAGAATATCATAAATATTTATCTCAATACAGAGCACATAAAAACTCAGTGTCACCATCTCAAAGCTTCAGTGAGGAGCTGAAACAAGCTGATACACATTTATTCTGATGTGACAGCACGGAGCAGTGTGGAATTAAAAGATCTCTCTATGTACGTACGTATATTCAGCGTGAGTGTGATGCACCGATGGCGTCACGCTGCTGAGGCTCGTGCTGGCTGCGTTGGGCTCCGGGCGTGTTGACATGGCCTCTAATCAGGTTAAGTTATTAAGACCTCCAAAGGGGAGGGAAATAGGTCAGGAGCAGCTAAACGCAGAGAGGGAGAGGGCGAGAGAGAGGGAGAGAGAGAGAGGACGAGAGAGAGGGAGAGAGAGAGAGAGAGAGAGGACGAGAGAGAGGGAGAGAGAGAGGAAGCAGCAGAGCGACGCAGCTCAGCAGAGAGAGCATCAGTTAGCTTCAGATGGTGCTGAACATCCAGCATCGTTCTGATCTGTCTTATATAAGATTCACTCCTCGTGAACCTGGACGATTGTATTTGTTAACAGAGGATGATGTTTGGACTTGAATCTTTCTGCTCTTATTTGGATTTTTCTGGATTTTAAAGTTTTATCTTCTGGTGAGAATCATCCTGCAGCTGCTTCTCTTCTTCTTCTTCTTCCAGCGTGAGACAATTTTTAACTGGGTAAAGAATTCACTGTTGCATCAGAGAGGAAGTTTGCATGTTGACACAGGACCGGGGTGAACGAGGAAGTGCTGCTTTGTGGACGATCATTCATCCAGCTTCTTGTTTCTCTCTGTCTCCGGTGGGCAGTGCAGCGTGAACACACGAGCCCCTCGGGATCCGGACATCCGTTCATACGCTCTGTCCCTCTCCTCCCTCTTCGTGTTGCTCTTTCGTCACTACATCTCTCCCCTCGGGCCTGCTGCTGCTGCTGTGTTTGCTGGTGGGATAGGTTGTGTCCACAGTGGTAGGAAGAGCTTTTCCTGTGAGGGGACTATCAAAGACTTCAGTGCTAAAAAGGCCTCAGTCTGGGACGAGCGACAGGAGAAGAGAAAAAGGGAGATTTTGCAGAGAAGAAGACTCAGAGTGCAGCTGCTAGTGACCTAATAATTTTTTGTTATTTCAGCATTTAGATTGATTTCATGCTTCATGTCATCAGGCGCTGGTGGAGTAAAACCTCAGAGCTCCGCTTCTATTTGAGCTCCACTCAGGATACAGATCTCCTGATCTGCGCTGGCAGCTCTTCCTCTTCTTGTCATCAAACCATCTGACTGATCTGCTGTCGCTGGATCTAAAACATTTGGACGTCATCTTGTTGTTGCAGCAAATGAACAAATCCTTTAAATCTGCCGTGTGAAACCACATTTTTATTTGCTTTCCTGGCTTCATTCTGCAGCGTCCACATGCTCCTCTTTTTGTTCGCTTGCCATTCTGGCTGCCTTAGAATCTGATTTGGGATCTATTTGGGTTACCACCTGTGGTCCCAGCCAACACACTCTCAGGATTTTGTGTGTAGGTTTGTGTGTGTGTGTGTGAAGTGAGCCACACAAAATCTCCCTGGGAAGCCCAAAATCTAATCGGAGGATTTGCTCTGCTTTTCACCTGGTCGCCCACACGCTCAGTCATCCCTCCATCCCTTCATCCCCTGCTCACGCTCCGCCTGTCCACTGTACCTGCTGTCACACACACTCAGGGGTCACGACCTCGGCTGCTAAGCTAATGAGCCACGCTCGATTACATCTGGAGACACGGCTGGAAGGAAAAACTGCCACGGAGAAAGTTTTAAACGACCCGGCGGTCTGAGAGAGAAGAGAGAAGAGGGGAAAGATGGTCAGTCAGTAGCCCGGGCACAGAGCCGCCAGCTGGGGGAAGCAGAGCGAGCTGAGGGGGGCTGATGGCTCCTTTGTGGAAGGCCATGCTGTCAAAAAGCAGCCCGCTGTACAGGGACTCTCTGTTCTCCTTCTCCCTGTGGGAGTGGAAGGCTCAGGAGAGAGAGCTGCTGCTGCTGAAGAAGCTCACCGACAGGGAGAGGAGAGCGCTGCTCACACAGCTCGACAAGTAAGACACAGAAAAAATAAACATGCGATAACCAGCGTAGTAACAACCTTAACTACTTTATGTTAAAAGAAGTAAAGAAACATGTCTCTATGTTATCAAACTCAAGAGAAATGTAGGTGCTGTTGAAGATAAGGGTCAGCGCATGAGAGGAGAAAACAAACTTCAGGCACTCGTGTGGAGCAGGAACAAAAATACTTTATTCAGAACAAGGCTACTTACAGAGCAATAAAACACAGACTGGTTTCCACCTTGAAGGTCTTCATCAGGGTACAAAATGGTGGACAAAGATCAAGCAAACATTTTACAAACTTGGCAAGGGGTGTATGCAGGTGGTGATACTGAAGATGGTTAGCCTAGCTTAGCATAAAGACTGGAAACAGAGGGAAACAGCTAGCCTAGCTCTGTCCAAGGTGAACAAACAAACATCCTACACCTCTACAGCTGTGATTATATATCTTATTTCTTCTCAATTTGAGTATTTATATGCTGACAAACCATCTCCAGCTACAGCACAGGTTGCCAGATACATTCAGTGAGCACAGGCTTTGTTTTGGCCTCTGTACTGACACAATGGAACCAAACCTGGCAACCTAACTGTGATGACGAGATATCAGGAAGCTGCACACGTTGTTAAACTGTTGTTTTCTTTGGCCAGAGCCAGGCTGGCTGTTTCCCGGTTTCCAGTCTTAATGCTAAGCTAGGATAACCACTTCCTGACTCCAGCTCCCGACTGAACACATCCCTCATTATGCATGTTGGTGCAGAGTTGCGTAGCAGGTTAAACACTATTCCTTTAAAGGTTGAAGACAGAAGTTAGCTTTGGACCAAAGACATCAAGTCTCATAATGCTGAATACACAGCAGGAAAAAACAGGACCCAAACAGAACTTGTGTTTGCTTTCATATATGATTTTTACGTGACACACTCCAGAACAACGGTGCATGAAACTGATCTACGTTTGTGTCCTTGTGTGGCGCATGTTGTGCTCTTAGACTACAGGTATTATTAAAGGTAAAATGAATAGTGCATTTACAAAAATACTGAATTGACTGAAGTATCCAAGAAACGAGTTTTATTGTCCCTCACGACGAGAAAAATAAAGTGAAAAATCAACATCAACTCTCTTTAAGATACAGTAATAACACAAAAAACACACACAAGAGTAAAAATAAAGCGATTAAAAGTACATAGCAGTTAGCATAGGAGCTATTTAACACTTATCTGAAGTGTTGTATTCACACATTAGCCTCAGCTTCAGTGTAATGGTTCGTCTGGTCAGGAGGAAACTGATTAAATCAATAATCACAAAACAGCTGTAATAAAAGATAATATACAAATAATATTCCAACAAGGCCACATGGAGAAAAGTGAAAGAAGCCTGTTTGAACACAGATCTACAAAATGGCGGATGTAACGATGTCAGTTCAACTCATGGTACAGTGCCAGTGACAGATGATGCTGCCAGCTGACACCAACTGTCGGTGGCAGGAAACCAAACAACAACAACAACAACAACAACAACAAATGAGACGGAACATTTTATAGTTAGTTGGTGAAGTTGTTTTTGATGTATTTTTGAAGTTTGGACAGAGCCAGGCTAGCTCTTTTATGCTAAGCTAGGCTAACCTTACTGTCTGACTCCAGCTCTGTACTTGACACAAAACATGACACTGATGTTGATTTTCTCACTTCGTACTCAGAAAGAAAGCAAGTGTAATTTTTTTCACAGTATGTAGTTTCTGTCACCAGGTGTCTGTCAATCAAAACAAAACAACATCCAGGAAGTAGTGTGGGATTATGGGAGTTGTTGTCTTCATTGTTATAAAGTTATAGCAGCAGTCTTGGAACAAAATGACGTGTTTCTCTGGTTTCCAACATTGTTGGAAACATTTGGGATAATTTAAGTTCACAACTCAAAGATTGTAACGAAGGTTTCGTTGTTTTTAGACATTTTAACGCAGAATTCTTACATGTTATTATATCTGTAATACTTCCAGTCGCATCTGTTTGGAAAGAAAACTAAAGTTGTAAGACGGACGCAGGGACAGATCGTGCTGTGGGTGTACATGTGATGTGAATATCAACAGCTGGGATAGTGCTGCTGAAATCTTCACGTCAGTGTGTGTCTAGAAATGTGTGTTACCACATGCAAGCACGGTGTGTGTGTGTGTGTGTGTGTGTGTGTGTGTGTGTGTGTGTGTGTGTGTGTGTGAGCCTGTCATTGATTTAGATGAATGACCTTCACCTCGGCATCTGTGCACCAACACGTCACAGTTAATTAAATCAGCTGTAGGCGACACGCTGCATACACAACATGTGTCCTTATCTGTGAGTGTGTTGTGTATCTTGTGTTGCCTCCACCTTCCCCTCTCTCTAACTCTGCCCTTCTAGTTTTTTGTTTTCATTCGGGCGTTTTATGTCAGAATTAATGTTGTACCTGTCAGAGTGTGAGTCTGTGTGTTCACCTGTGTGGTGTGGTGGTGTGTGTGTGGGTGTGTAAGTCACTAAGAGGCTTCCCTAAAGCAACATGACACAGACGGCAAAGCCTCTGTGGGACAGTGCAGATCAGCGGGCAGGTGACTCACACACCTGGTGCAGCGTTACTCATTAATGCTCGTTATCCTTTAAGTCACAAGGCAGATACTGCAGCTGTTCTCAGATCCTCACGGCGCAGTGAAGGTTTTTTAGTTTTATAGATTCTCATTAAGAAATACCTGTATGTTCTTTAACTGTTTTCAACTGATTTACACCTGGTTCATCAAGTGAAGGCAGACTTTAATCATTCATAAGCTCTATATAGCCTCAGTTGTTCTTTACAGTTTTTAATTTCATAATTAAAGAGTAAATACTGTGCGTACGGTCTGGTTAGAGTTGGGCACAGTAACTGCTTGGTTAGGGTCAGGAAAAGATTGTGTTTTGGCTTCAGATACCTGCTTCTGTCGCTCCAAACATGGCAAACTATCTCAAGGTTTTGCTAAAAATATCCAGTGGTTTCTCGCCGTCATCGAAAACTTCACCGTAGCTGCTCAGCTAAAAACACTTGTGGTCTGGAGTAAAGTAAATGGATTGACTGACTGTTTGCCAAATTGTGTATTAATGAATATATATGTGTGTGTGTCTGTGTGTGTGTAGGCTCAGTAAGGAGCTGCAGCAGAAGGACAAGGTCATCGAGTCTCTCCGCACCAAACTAAACCAGCATCACCACCATCATCGCTCCGACACGCCCTGCAGCAGCCACGCCCTCTCCGACACCACCGACCAGTCGGATCGCATCTCCTACGTGTCCGATGAACATGGATCCACCAACGAGGACCTGGAGCTCTGCTCCGATGTGGACGCCGCCAGCGAGCTCGGACAGAAGGAAACGGGGACGTCTACCAGACTCAGCACAGGTGAGAAGACGTCATCATGCAAAACAATGAAAAATATATCAAATATAAGATAAAACTAGTGATAAGAAAATAAGATACAACAGTACTGAAGAAGTTACCAAAGCTAAAAGTGTTACTAAGAATAAAAATAGTTTTTTTAACTGGGTTTCATGAAGCTTTGAGTACAGAGATGCTTGAGGTGAAGCACACAGTCGATCCATCACGTCCTCTGGTGACTCTTCTCATTTCCAGACTGCCTCTCTCACAGTAGCACCATGTCAGGTCACCCGTCTGTCCCTCCATCCATCACCTCCTCCCACAGAGCCCAGTCGTGGCTCAGCTGTCCCATCATGCAATGCCCCGGCTCGCCACACAAACCCGCAGACACGCAGAGTCAGACAGGTAGGACTGTGTTCAGGAGCGAGACGCGGGCTGTAAAAACCTTCCTTCAGTTTCCTGCTGCTTTATTATTCCTCCACCTCCTCACCTGTTTCTCTCCTTCATCCTTCTGCTCTTCATTCCTCTTCTCCTCCCAGCTCCGGCCTCAGGCTTCACCTCTACCCCCTTCCACCCTCCCCCCTCCACCTCCTCCACCCAGAGGGTACCTTTGCCCTTCCATCCCCACCCCACCACCCCGCGAACCCGTTACCAAGGCAACGGGGGAGTGGGTTTCTCCCTGGCTGAGGTGCATCAGGAGCTGCAGATGTTACAGAGGCAGCTGGGAGACAATGACAGTGCGTTGGTCCGAGTGTATATGCATGAGTGTGTGTTTAAAACTGACCGTAAACTAACTGTGTGCAGATAAGATAAACTTTTATTCTGCATTTACAAAGCAGATTTTTCCAGCATGCAAAAGGATTTTAGGATGTTGGATCTGTTTTAGTAACTATATTTGCAGATGTATCACACAGAAATCAGGCGTCTGAGTGAACATCACACACGCTTCAGGTAGAACATTTGCCGAATTTACAAGAAGGCCTAAATAATGAAGAATTAGTCAGAGACAGCGTTTCACAAAGTTTATAAAGGGTCTACTAACTCAACAACTCAGGTGTGGTGACTTTCTCCACAGGGACAAAGAAGTAGCCTATATTGGTTACTGTTTAGTGTTTTTGTTAAATTTGACATGTTTAGCGTCAATAAAATGTCTCTTCTTTCATAAATTGAGTGACTAAATGTTTTGCATTGATGCCAAATTTACAAGAAGGCTCCAACGATTTAGATTTTGTCTTGGATGTTTCACAAAGTTTGTTAAGTTTCTCCTCATGAAACAACTCTTAAAATCACTTCATTTGTTAAGGGAGTCTGGTGATGTTGTGGTTACTAGTTCAGTGGTTGGATCAGTGTGTTCACAAACATCTGCTGCTGACATTGACTCTGGCTCCCTCACCACCAGAGTGCGGATCACCGATGCTGCATGCAGACAGACATTTTAAATAATCCACATCCCCCCGGCTGCCCTCACTCCTGTCCTTTTAACATTTCCCCTTCACTTTCTTTCTCCTGAAGTAACAGTTCTTCATTTGATGCTTGATGAACCCGGAGCAGGCGGCTTGAGAAGGATTTGCTGTGATCTTTAAACACTAATAAGAGACAGAGCTTTGAGAAACCTCAAACCGGACTGATTAAGTCGTTCAGTGCGTCGGGAGAAATCTCTTCATCTCTCTGTCAGTCTCTCACTCTGCTCGTCCTTTGTGTGTCTCTAACACTCTCTAACGTCTTGATGAAGACAAGTGTCTCTCCGTCCCTCCCAGGCTTTCCTTTTATTCAGTTATATTTTATCTCATCACTTATTTGATGTGACTTTCTCTTCTTCAGGGTTTTCCACTCCCCAGTCCAAACCTCTTCAGGGTTTCCCGTTCGCCCACCAGCAGCCCGACCCTTCTGCCTTCCTGCCTCTCTCCTTCCGCGGATACCAGCCGTCTCCTTTCAGCAGCGCCAACAGCAGCGGTCTGGACGCCAGCTCAGCGATGAAAGCCGGGGCCAGTCTGCTGGAGAGCACTGCATTGTGGGATATGGCTTACGGTACCCGGCCAGTGAGACTCGGAGCCGACCTGTCTTCGGGATCTTCGGGGTACCAGTCAGGCACGAGTAACACAGGTAGACACAGTCAGATCTTTGAACATGTTTCACCTTCGGGGAAATGGTTTCATTAGTACAATGTTCCTTGTTTATTTTGGAGCTTGACAGACTAATAAACGGACAAACATCATTTTTATCTTCGTCGTAGGTTCAGATCTGATGAAGGAACACCTGAGAGAGATCAGGAGTCTGAGACAGAGACTGGAGGACTCCATCCAGACCAACGACCGCCTCCGACAGCAGCTGGAGGAGAGGCTGGCCCGCACCACCACTGAGAAAGGTAACACACACACACACCTACACACACACACACACAGTAAAGTGTCAATCATGCCTTGAAATTTGTCCATTAAAGAAGCTATTTTTACGTTAGCCATGAGCATGCAAAAGATGACAGGGGTTAATATCTCCCTGCTGTCCTCTCCAGGTGCTCCTACCAACATCTACATACAGGGTCTGGACTCGGTCGGCCAGCTCTCCAGTGAGATCCGACTCCTGAAGGAGGAGAACGTCAGTCTGCAGAACCAGCTGAAGCAGGCCAGCAGAGGTACGGTCTGATGTTCTCAAACACAGAACATGTCAGTGACGTCATCATCGGAGATGTTATGCTCAAAGTTGTCTCTGTACTGTCGCGTGTGTCCTGCAGAGGGCAGTAAGGAGGCGGAGCAGCTGAGGGAGGCGGCGCTGCTGGAGCGAGCCAGGGTGAAGGAGGCGGAGCTCGAAGCTGAGAGGTGGGCGGAGCAAAGCAGGAAGCTGCAAACGGAGGCTGAAGCTCGTGACCAAGAGATAACACAGCTGAAACAGGACAGGCAGAGGAACCAGGAGGCCATCAACAGGTGTGTGTCTGTGTTCATGGACTTTAGGGTCATCGTGAGCCAACTTTTCCACCAGTTGCTTCGTATTAAAAGAGCCGGTTGTGACAATAACTGTCTAAATAAAGTCTGATTTCATGTGTGTGTGTTGTCCTAGACTCCAGCACGAGGTGAGCGTCCTCCAGCAGCAGCTGTGTGAGAGCCGCACTCTGGTCCACTCTCTGCAGTGTGAGCTGCAGGTGTACCAGAGAGTGTGTGGAGTCTCCACCAACACACACTCAGGTAAGATCAAGAGCATCTAGAGACTTATGAAGCCCCTGAAACATGTTTTTGTACAGTTTGAGAGTTATGGCTCTGTTCAGAGACGTGATGACCTGAAAATACTTCACAGTTGTTTTTCAAAAGGCCTAAATGTTCCTGAAACTGTGAGAGCACCGAGGCTGCTCATTAAATCCTCCAGCAGCTGAACAAAACAAAACAATAGTGTCATAAAGTATAATGAGTCGTCTCCTGGAGAGATATTTGTCGCTCATGTGTGTTTGTGTGTTTCCCAGCAGGTCAGTCCAGTGACGCTGCGACCTTTGACCCCAGAGAGCTGAACATCCAGCTGGAGCAGCAGCTGAGCGGACAGGCTGACACACAGCCGCGATCCAGGAGGAAGCTCTTCAACGGTCAGTATTTCCGACACGACCGACAGCATCCCGACGTAAAGGATGGAAGAACAACAGATCAGTAACAGAGACAGACGTCGTGTTAAGAAGCAGATTTTTGCAGTTCAGTACTGATGACAATCTTCCTCCACAGATAACGTTCCCTCCCCTCCTGTGAGAGACACCGGACTCATCAGTCCTTCGTCTCCTCTACATCCTGTACAGAAACATGCAGAAGGCAACGGAGCAGCCAATCAGGGTGAGAACTCGCATTCAGACAACACTCAGACAGACCGTCAACCTCGAACAGTCGCCTTTACCTGTGAAAAAGTCTCCTTAATCCTGACTCTCTTGTCTTCCTCCCCTGCAGCCTCCACCCTGCAGGGTCAAGCCCCAGACGGTTCATTCTCCAACCGTCATGGCCGCCATGCAGTGGGCCACATCGACGACTTCAAAGCTCTGCAGCAGCAGATCCTGGAGGGCAGCGCGCTCCTCCACAAGATGGAGGCCAGTCTGTATTCCCTGAGCAGCACGCAGGAGTTCAGCCTCCATCAGGTGAGACATCAACAAACCAAGAGCAACCCGAGTCAGCAGCTGGTTGAGGTTTGTGTCACTGGATTGTATTATAGGTTAAATTCACACCGAGCAGCTTCAGACAAAGTTACAAAGTGCTTTCTAAGACGCAATGTAGGCGCAAAGATAGCGAATCATAGAGAAATAAAAATATAAGATAATAACAAAATATTCAAAGAGTAACACTGAAACATTTCAATAGACATTATTCAGATATTATCTGAATGCTTGTCTGTACATTGGATATATTAATCGAAAAAGTGCTTCAAAATACTTAAATACCTTAAAAAATATTTTAAACCAGATGACTACAAGTTGTTTCTTGCTTGTTATAAGTAAAAAGAAAATTTAAAATGTCTAAAAAGTCTATGAATCTCATTGAAATGTTACTTTGTATGTGATTGTGTCTCATTAATTGTATTATTTTAACTAGAAATCAGACAAATACACTTCGCTGATAGTTGATATCTTTTCCTGAACATGTTGTGTTTTGTGTGTTTCAGCCTTCAGACTCAGGTTCTGTCAGGAAGCTGCTGTCCGACACTAAAACCCTGCAGCAGATCCTGGAGGAGGCCGACTCTCTGCTGCAGATGTTCTGGAGAGCAGCTCTGCCGAACCACGAGGAGACCAGACAGGTCAGAACCAACTGCGACGTCATTGTGACTTTTATAGGACTCGTTCATAAACTAAATGACTTCCTAAAATGGTGATTTTGTACAAGAAAGATGTTTTTGCCTCACAGAAACAAACCCTGGTGTTAACAGTATCCACTGATCTCAGACACGTGAATGTTTGGACGAACACTAACCAGGCTCTCTGTCCGCGTGTTTACAGGACCAGTCTCTGAGGGAGGAGGTCGCTTCTCTCCGTCTGAAGCTCTCAGAGCGAGAAGAGGCTCTAAAGGACGCCATGGAGAGAGTGAAGAGCTCCAACCGCACCAAAGATAGCATGGAGCACTTTATAGTCAGCCAACGTGAGTCACTGACGTTCCTCATCCTTCTAGTAGAGCAGATAAAACCATATGTCATGTTATTATTAGATCTCTTCGTCACTGCAGATCTTTAATCCTCTGACCAGTTATGGAAAAAGATGAATTATCACGTGATGAGCTGGTCTTTCATCGTCATGTGTCTGTTTCACTGTTTTGTCTCATCGTCTTTGAGCTCCCTCTCCTCTTTTCTTCACGTGTCTCTTTCTCTGCTTCTTCTTCATCGCAGCTGTCGACTGAGTCGGTGTGTGTCTGCTGCTCAAAGCTTCTGTTAAACTGAGGAATTGATAACTGACGGCTCACAGATGTTCTGTGTGTTTGTTTACAGTGTCGAGAACGAAGGACGTGTTGAGGAAAGCCAAGACAAACTTACAGGTGAGTTCACGAGTGACTCTGGTTTTATTCAGGCAGGTGAGAATAACTGAAGAGTTTGATGATGTTTCACTAAACAAGCAGAGACAAAGTCAAAGTTTCACCCTCTCACCTCTCACCTGTCTCCTGCTGTGTCTCTTTTCGGACTCCTGCTGAGTCTCAGGAGAACGAGCTCAGGATTTCCTCCCTTCGCCGAGCCTCTTTCTCCATTCCTCCTCCCCCTTCCTCTTTATCCTCCTCCTCTTCCTCGCACCCCTGGCCTGGTAAAGGTACGCCCCCCTCCCTGGCTTTGCTGTGCTCGGTTCAGTGCCCTGATAACACGATGAAGCTGCTCGCTTTTGGATGAAGGAACGTGTTTTTGCATGTAGCCACTGAAGTCATTTAATGTTCAACTCATCTTCATGTGACAGTGTTGAATCAGAGGCAGACTGAGACGCAGCAGCCTCACTAACATGGACACACGTCTCATGTTGCATCTTGTCGACAGGTCACAGCTGCTGTCAGCGTTCAGGTTAAATATCAAACTGGTCTGTTTGTTAGCTACAATCTTTAATTAATTAATTAATTAATTAATTTATTTGTTTGCTGAAAGGAATGTAGGTATATGTAAATATGTAGATATGTATGGTGAGGGGACTTGAATTATTAAAATATATATAATTAATTATGGGAGTATTTATATTTATTTATTTAGCATTTCTGATAAATCTCTGAGGACCTTTAATCGTTCCTTTAACAATAAAAACATCAACAACACATTTGAATCATTTCTGTCTGCAACACAGACGACAAAAAGAAAAGCAGCAAATCCTCAAGACGCTAAAACCAGCAAATGTTTGACGTTTTCGCTGGAAAATAACCTTTGGACCTTCTTCATCTTCTTACTCACTGTCAGTTTGTTGTTGTTCTGTCTCTTGAAGCCGTAACACAGAATCCATCCTTTGTGTTCTCAGATTACTTAACATCACTAACTTGTTTGCACAGTTAATGTTAATTCCCTCAAATTAATAATTTGGACACCTACACAAGAGTCACATAATCTGATCTGAATAAATCGTGCATCAATTTAATCACAGTTCTTCCTGAAAAACCGATCCGTATCACAAGTTTATAGTTATAAAAAGATATTTTGATATTGACACACAGACACAACACGAGGCTCATAATTAATTTTCAACGGTATTAATTTGAGGGAATTCCTTCGGTTAAGATCACGTTTAGCTAATTTAAAGGAACATTTCATCTAAACTCTGAATGTCTCTTCTTCGTGTCTCAGGTGAAAACTCAGGAGGCTTCTGTGAGCTCGCCTTCTCTCCTGGTTGGGGTGTCCTGACGCCCCGGACTTCCTCCCTCTCTTCCTCCTCCTCCTCCTCCTCTGCAGTCCTGCGACCGGCTCACCACCAGCGCCCCCTGCAGTCAGCCTTCCTGTAGTGCACCAGCCCCGACTTCCTCCTCGTCTTCGTCATCTGCTGTTCGAACAGAAAATGCTGGAAATCCTGTCTTTGCTACCTGCTGGAGAAACATTTCAGCTGAGTCGTGTCTGTCTGAGTGTTGATGGATGTTTGTTTGGTTGTTTATGAATGTGAATGACTGAGTCAGTGTTGGTGTAATGTTGTTGGGGCCGTCACTGAAGTGTTTTCTCTCATTTATGTGAGAGCAGTCTGAGTTTGACTGAAGTTGGCTCATGATTCAAAGCTTCATGACGAAGCCTTTGTGATTGGAACCAGATTTGAAACAGGTCGGTTCAGTCCAGGTTTGACACGTCTAACCACAGCAGTTTCCAATGCAGACCTGGTCTGATGCGGTCGAGGCAGATGAACAAAGGAATCTGAATGTGATATCTCGTCTCAGAGGGAAAAATTCTCCTTTATCTCATAAATCATAAGCTCCCGATCAGAAGCCAGCTTTAGCCTCGTACTTCAGCAGGGATTCAAGAAACAAAAATCCACCTGATGCCAGCAGGAAAGGGGCTTTAAAAAAAAAAAAGCCAAAACCAAACTGCAAAGTGCTTCCTCTCAGCCTCTGTCGAGGCTCGTGTTTGTAGTCAGTGTGTAGAGTAGCTGCATGTTGGTTTGAGCGACCCGTGGAAACAAAGCCATACTCTCAGACGGTACAGTAGATTTGTTTCTGTTTGTCCTAAATGTACAAAAAAACTGTCACACAAATGGCCAACTACTGATGACATAAGGAGAATACTAGAGCTACCTGTAGGCTGTTTGGTCACATAGCTGGTAGATTAGTTCTTGTGCATTTACTCACAAATAAAACACCAAGTTAGGATTTTTTCTGCTCATTGTCCTCAGACTCCAGAGTCTAACTGTTCAACATGGAGTCAGTTCTCTTCAGATGTTTAAACAAATTTGGGTCCAACCCAGTTTTTTTCCTGCTGAAATATATCCTGCAGTGTTGGAAAGCCTTCTGATGAAGCTGCTGCGATGTGATGCAGCATCTTAATAAAGCAGTGTTAATAATAATAATAATAAAACAAGCACATGTTGGGCGGTTTGTGCGATGCCTTCTGTGACAGATAATCTGTTTTACATGAAAAGAGTTTTATAGTGAACGGTCCAAGAGAAAGATGACATTTCATTTTTGTAACCAGACAGATGGACCACACTTTTATCTTTCTGTTATATATATACATAAATCCTTTTTGTTGTTTTTCATTTTTATTTTTTACTAAATTTGTGAATTTGTTAATGTTTAAGTTTCCCTCAAGATGACAATCACTTTAAAAAAAAACTAAAACATCTGTTTTCTTCAGAACCTCTGCAGGATTAATGACGCTCACTGTGCAGATGAACTTTTTATGAGATTGGGTATTTTACACTGGCTTCTCCACGTTTTACTTCTGTTGCAGTTTGTCTTGTTTTCTCTGTATAGTTAGTTTAGCTGTTTCTTTTCTGTGCATGAACTGTGGCTTCACTGCCCTCTAATACTGTTACTGAAATATGCAAACTTTTTGGGTTACTGTGCAATAATAGCCTTTGTGGTTGCTTTCGTGGATGTTTTTAGGTCTGGGTGTTAAAGTGCCATGTCATCTGTTTTTAGCTTTGAAGCTGAATTAATTTAAAAACAAACTGACTTTTGGATGAATTAGCCAGTTTATTGACAATCAATTTAAAGCAGTTTTATTGGCCCTCCCAGTTTTATACACATTATTAAAAGAAAAAAGCATTAAAGAGCACTGTAATGGGATATTTAAATAGCAATAAGATCAACCAAAGTGAACAACTTGTATGTTGTCAAATCAGTGTGTAAAACAATCAAGTTTAGGTATTTTTTGTGTTCTTCCCCCGCAGGTCAAAGGTCAAACTTAGTGTCTTTCTCGGTGTCTGTGTGGTTTTAGGAGCCACATCTCATGTATGTACATATTAAAGGGAGTGTGTGCATCGATGCAAGTTGTTTTGTTGCTGTTTGAAAAAGACCAGCTGTATTTTTATGCATGTTGTCTTTATTAAAAAAATGTTTTGGGGTAAAAGAAAAGAACCTTTTTTAATAAAAGGGGACAAAACTTCTGGCTGGTTCGTTGTCTTTCTTTGATCGCCTACACGACCCCTTTGGTTCTGTTTCTATGTTTGGTTTCTCTCATTCACACAAACATTCAGTCATTATCTCTTTATCGCTAAGTCTCGTAGTCCACAAAACATTTCTGGAGCTTCACAGTAAAACAGCGTCGCAGCATTCTGCTAAACGCCTGAAGTAGCTGGAGACTTGTTTTAAAAATTAAAAAACAATTTTAAAAAAAAGAAAAATACTCCAAAACTTACCCTTAAAATCACACGATAGAGATGATCTGATCACTAAATATTCCATGCTGTAAGTAAATAAATATATCTTTGGGGATAAATACATTTTTTGTAAATGCATCATCGTTATCAGGCTTGTTGTGTGCTTCATTTACTTCTTACTTAAACCCTTCAGTTAAAAAATAAATAAAAAACAGTCACACTGAACAAAATGGCTGAAATTAACTCAAAATCAAACACACAGTACACATGGAGTGAAAACACATAATCAAAGCATGTGGTGTTGTCCTCCAGCAGGTGGCAGCAGACTCCAACTAAACTCATATAAATGTCACTGACACCTTCTCCCCACACACACACACACACACACACACACACACACATACACAGAGAGAGAGAGAGAAATACACCACATAATCACACACATGCAAATATTCAGTATAAGAGAAAATGGATCCAAACGACTTTAAAAAAAATCATTGTTTTATTTTCACACCATGTGATGTTTGATTGGATTTTGCTTACAGAAATCATCCTCCCAGCTGTGTCAGTGAGTGAAGCTGAAACTAGAGAAAGGAAGAAGATTAGAGTGCTTTCAAAATAAAATGTGTGAAGGTTGGGAATTTAAGGCTCAGGGGTGCAGACAAGCTAAAATATTACCACATTGATGAAAAAATATACAACGGTCGATTAGGGCTGGTAGGGCTGCAAATTTTAAGTGTTTTTTTTAAATCGATTATCAATTAATCATTAATAATAAATGAAATATGTTTCCTTCAGAAAACTGTTTTAACCACTGACATGATGATATGGTTATATGGTGATATGACATTAGTGTCCTGTCCTGGTTTTAAAGGCTGCATCACAGTGAAGTGGTGCCATTTTCTGAACCGGCCGGACTGTTCTACTTGGTTCCTCTTGTTCTAATAGCCTACTCGTTATTACCCACACAATCATTATATCCACATTACTGTCCATTATTTATCAAAAATCTTATTGTGTTAATATTTTGTCAAAGTACTGATAGTCATCCCCACAATATTGCTGCAATATAAATATTGAGATTAAAGAGAAGATGGCTGGTTGCTCTATTTAACACAATGTAGGTGAAAGGTGTGTTTGGTGAAATGAGGAAGGAACTGGAGGGAAGCCGACATGTTTGGTTTTTTAAATGATTGCCCTTTTAATGTTTGAGCCACAACAATAAAGGCTTTTTAATATTAATGTTTCTTGATACTTTCTTTTCTGAAATGCCTGGTTTGACATAAATATTGAGACATTTGATTTTGTCGCCCAATCCCAGATCTTATAAAGTCATTTCAAGGCCACATTGTCCTGCTCTAATGTCATTATATATGTATAGGATGTACTGTATACATGCTATATTTCACAGGGTTATACTTTATTTCACCATATCGTTAAAACTATTACATGTCAGACCTGTC
Source organism: Pagrus major (assembly GCF_040436345.1). NCBI lineage: Eukaryota > Metazoa > Chordata > Actinopteri > Spariformes > Sparidae > Pagrus > Pagrus major. The sequence continues at coordinate 2,244,849 of NC_133225.1, read as the reverse complement.
TCTTATCGTCCACAGTATCAATATACTGTGTACAAACAAAGGCACCAGTGATATTGTTTGTACAAACAAACAAAAAAACAACAAACTCTTCGGTCTATTTAGCTTTTTGTGATAAGATAATATAAGATAAGATAAGATAATCCTTTATTAGTCCCACCATGGTGAAATGTGCATTATTACAGCAGCAAAGGGGGATAGCAAAAATAGTAGAGAATATAACAAATATAAGTAAATAACGGCAGTAAGAACAATATAAACAGTATAAATGGGAAACAGGAACTCCTGCAGAAGGTTTTGTCTCGATTTTCTAGTTTGAAAAACGGGATGCTTTTATTTTGTTAACCTCCCGCCGGATGTTGTCTCCTCGCTCCCGCTAGCTTGACGCCACCGCGACCGTGTCAGAGTCAGGAAACAACCTGAGCCGAGCCGTGCCGTGCCGTGCCGTGCCAACACAGAGCCCGACCCGGTGTCTCCGCACACAGCTCAGCCTTTCTGCCCGAGGATGGACGCGCGTCTGAAGAGGACACCGACTGTCGGGTAGAGACACCGAACCGAGCCGGACGCGACGCTCCGAGTCGAGGCGGGAACAGCCTGGAAGCGGCCGTTAGCGGCGGAGGCGGACCCCGCCATGGGTGTCACGGTGTTTCTGGGCAGGTAGACGTTAGCAGGTAGCCCGACTAGCAGCGCGGCTAGCCACGCAGGAGGCAGCTAGCGGAGGCAGCTAGCGGCAGCCGCTACTTACCGACTACCTGAGAAGTTGGGTCGTGTGAGCCGAGGGCGGCCCGGCATGGACGAGTTCGACCCCGCGGACTGTGAACTGCCTCTGTGACCGAACCGCGGCCCGCTTCATTGTCTTCACGGAGAAACGAGCGGCTGCGGGAGCTGCACGCGTGACTGACAGCTTGTCACAGCGGGTTTTCCAGATGTGCGGGTGAGCACGAGAAGTGTCGCTAGGCTCCGGAGTTAGTTAGCTCCCCCCCCCCCCCCCCCTTCAGCCGCTGGACCGGGCATGGCCGGCTGGGACAAACTCCCGAGTGGACTCTCAACTCAACGGAACCGCATCAACAAGCGATGAACTTCACTTCGGCAGCGAGGTGTCACTGAGGTCGACACCGGGCGCGCTGACACGTTGCTAACCAGCTAACTGAGGTTACCCGGGGTGGTGGTGGTGGTGTGGGGGGGTCGTCAGCTGGGCCGAACCCGCAACACAAGGCGTGTTTTCACAGTTCGGTGGGAGATGAAGAGGACGGAGAACAAGAACAAGAGGAAACTCTGTAACATGGAGCAGCGGCAGAGCAGCGGAGAGGAGAAGGATGCGGTGAGTAGTTGAGTCACGCAGCCGCTGGCGGGATGGTGTCCTTGAGCCGGGATGAGCCTGTCAGCCCACGCACAGGGACGCACGCACACTGCGAAGTATATGAAGAGCGCGAACACACCAAACCTCATTGAAAATTATGTGGATTTATGTTGATTTGAGCTCGACTCAGTCAGCGTGCTCATTTTTGTTTTCCTCCCTGCACGATAGCTTGAAGGACCAGTTTTTACACGCTTCGGTCCTTTTCATATTAAATCATGTGTGTCATGTAACGCTGCAGTGGAGATTAACTTCCAGTGCATTTTTCTAGTGAGGGTAATGTGATAACATGAAATAACATTAGGCTTGGTAGTGTCACATCAGCAGTCTAATTTAGGAGTGTTTTAGTCACATTACAGGCTGATGTTATAAACTGGGTACATTGTGTACAAAGATTTAATGCAACAGCTAAAGGATTATAAAAAACATCGTGAGTCTTATCATGACTGCACCTGATGCAGCAGTTGTGTGTCTGCAGTCCACCTGGATACTGTCTGCCCTTTCTGAAAGCCTGGTTGTGTTTGGGTGTTGCTGGGGACTCTCCCTCTACCTGTGTCTGTTCCTGCAGCCCTGCGTGGTGTTACCACTGCAACGGCCAAATTTAAGATGTGTCTTAAATTTCTGTCATTGTGTTACAGGTGTGAGTGTGTGTGTTGGGTTGCTAGGGGAAGCGAGTGTAAAGCAGGTCACTGGGGGAAGGTCAGAAGTGCACAATGAGAGCTAATCTCAGTTCAGTTGAGTTTATTGTCGCTATACCAGTTCAGACAACACAGTTTTGATCCCCTGTAGCTGTGGTGCAACATGTTTGACAGCCAGCGAAGATGATGTGTTTGTAGTGACTCAGGAGGAGCGTTTGATTTAGAAGATGAATATTTCCACTTTTCTTGCATCTTTCTGGCTGCAGTTGATTTCATTCATTCATTCATTTATTCATTCATTTCACTGTGGTGTGAAAGTCAACTTGCAGAGACTTGGACTTGCATGAGTTGTTGGGTCGTTCCTGGCAGCGGACATCATGTCTGCATATAACTGGGCATTGTGTGTTGATGCAGATCCAGATTTTTCCAAATTACTCTGCAAGTTGATTTCAACTAAACGTAATTGAAAATGAACGGCTGCATGTACGAAACTCTTCAGGAATCTCGAACACTGCAGCAGATCTCCAGCATTTATGGAGGAACATTATGTTTTATAGAAGCTCCTAATTCCTGTTTAATTGCAACGTTTTTATTAATCTCGGTTTGTAGTATGCACAGACATGCTTCTTTTGGATAATCACCGCCACTTCCAAATGTGAAGTCATGGCTGTAGCTCAGTATTTCACATCTCTGCATGAAGTCATGTTCCTCAACCTCTGGACGGCTGATATGACCGACTCTGTCACGCATCATTACCGCACTGCCCTGCCATTTGGGATATTATGTGAGCAAAGAGGTAAAAATTGTAGGCTCATTGATACGATCTGCCTTCGACTGCCATGTTTTAACATTTTCCACTGGTTTTAGTATCAGCACTTTGTCCTGAGATCAACTTGACTGGGGAATATTATATTTTTTTCTGGCAGGTTTGAGTCTGGGAGGGGAGTGTTGAGTTTGAGGGAGTGTGTTTTATGGTATCATGGGAAGTCAGACAGCTGCTGCTGTTTTATGTGTTTTTGTAGGAAACAGTATGAAATGGAGGATCAGACAGGGTGTTTTCATCCAGTGAGACTTGTCTACCTATTGCTTCCACACTGGAATGATTAGTAATAAATTATGTCCCTGTTATGGTGCTGTAATGCTTCAGGGACTGTTTGCTTCCATTGTGCTGTAAATATGTCCTGTTTTCTTTAGATTGTGTTACAGCAAGGTTTTAATTTTAGATTGATTTATTGATTTTGCACTAGATTAAACAGGCCCTGGAGTGATTGCTTTGTCCAATGATGTTTAACTTACTTGACTTTAATTGCAGTTCTGTTTTTTTTTTTTTTACCATATCTTCAACTGACGGCAGACACACTATCAAGTCTGACTCGTCTAACACATGTAACACACACACACTTCTTCATGTAGGAGAACTGACTTGTGTATCGACACAAACAGCAGCTGAGGTCAGAGCCGGTCCTCTGGTACCTCGGCAGGTTCTGTTTCACACAGCAGGCTTTAGCTGGTTTCAGTCACTGCATTGGGAACTGAGTGATGTCACTGTCGTTTCCTAACGTGAGAGAGTGTGTGTGTGTTTGTGTGTGTGTTTGATGTTGCCAAGGATAGAGCCCAAACACACACACACACACACACACAAACATCCCCTGCAATCAAAGAACTCGTCAGCTGTTTCTGTCCCTTTGTTTCACAGCAGTTGAAGAAACTTTACACATGGCCTGTTTACAGTAGTGGTTGATATGAACCTGTACAGACAGGCATGTAACATTTGTAACAGCCACATTAAAATCTCATTCAGCGGATCCTGTTTATTCTGGTAAGTGTGATAAAGGGAATATGTGATGCTGTCTCAAGGCCAAATTTTCCATCTGTGCTCTTGGCAGATATATTTTCAAGAGTGTGAATTTTAAGTGATTTATTTTGGCATAAACAAATTAAACAAATGTGTAAATATCTTTTATTTTTAAAGTTAGACCTTGACAAATTTATTCAGAAATGACAAAAAATGGCAAAAAATATTTAGTCCTTTTGCTAATTTTGCAAAAAAAACCCAACAAATATGTTGTTTTTCTCGGCTGAATATATTTAACGATTTGCATTCAAAATGATAATAGTGGTTTTTAATATATTATTCTTGTTTTTTTGCATAAATTTCCCTTTATTCGCCCTAATAGAAACTTTTTGCAGTAAACTTTCCCATCCTGCTGCCTTTACTTTATCATAACTGCCATTTTCTTTTATCTTCCTCTCTCTTATCTTGTCTTGGAAGATTACTCTTATGATCCTGTATATTTGTTTTACTGAAGACAACTTGAGTAACCATGTAGAACCGTGTCAAAACTAACTGTTCTCCACAAATCTGTCAGGATCTTAATACATCCTGAAGAAAACGTCTCATCTTCCCTTTCGTCTGCCTTTCCCAGGTTCCTACCAGCTGATTGGCTGATAGAGTCTGTGGTTCTGGGACGTTTTCAGTCTGGTATTTCTCTGTGGTTCTGACCCATCCCTGTTTTACTGGTCACATGTGTTCTCTGACATGGTTAAATGGGAGCAGTAAAAGCCATACAGTCCTCTACAGACAATAAACACAGTCAGACAATGTTCCTGACTGGCGTTTATTGCAGCTGTGTGAACAGACCGCTTGCTTCATAGTCTTTTTTGTTTACTTTAAAACTCAGCACATTATAAAGATCCAGCACAGACGCTTCGTAACTTTGGAAAGTATTTGACTAAAATCGCTCTGAAAGCCGCCTTTCTTTGTTTGACTCATTTGGATATTGATTTGAGTCTTCCTGCTTTTTTGCTTCAGTCATTGTGTGCTTTTGTTTTTTGTTTTAACTTTTTATTCTTTCGTGGTCCTTCCCTTCTTTCTTTCTCTTAAGGAGCAGCTTCCTTGTTTGGTTGCATAAACTAAATCTGAATTCAGCCTCTGCTCTCAGACCTGTTGACACTTTGAGAAACCTTTAAATATTTTAAATGTCCTTAGTGTTCCCATGTGTGTCTAATGTTATTACCAGCTGCAAATCAAATCTCCCTCCTGCAGTAATGTAATTTTGTAAATTGGACTGCACTGCATTTCTTCTTTCTTTCCCTAATTCTTTTTTATGTCTTGCCTGCAATCAAACACTGAACTGATGTAATACCGCCTCAAAATGTTGCCTGTGTTACATGTCGTTTGCATTTGCTGTGTTTGCTGCCCTGACTGCAGAGCATCAGTGCGTTGCAACAAATTTGAACTAACGTCTGCAACCGTAAAGGATACAGCGAGCCAGCTTATTAGCAGAGAATTGAAGAGGTGCTTTTCCTTTGTAATGTTTGCCACATTCAGGAAGTGCCCTGAGCTGCTTTGTGAAAACCTTACTTTGTAGATCACAGCACACTTATTTAATGATGAAAAATATGTGCAGTAATACAGAAAAACCAGGTTGTATTATTGAGATACATCGAGATTGCATTGGGAGTTGTTGTGTGTTTGAATCATTGACAGGTGAATTGTCATCTAATCTAACTGTGGCACAGGCTTAACTCATAATGGTGAGTTTGTTAGGAGCTATGAGGTGGCTCACATCTGAACATGGCAACAAAAGCATCCAGTGAATTGTTCTTGGAGCTCAGTTTGTTAATAAGCAGAGATGGGAGGATAATCTGTTACATGGCATCACTCAGGGGAGAGATTTTGTTGAAGCCCCCCAGCAGGATGAAGCTAATTAGGGCAGACTGAAAGGTGACTGAAACCTACAGCGGATTAACAATGTACTGTACGGTAGAGTGTTAATGGGGGTGGGAGAGAAGAGGGCCGCTGTGATAAACACTCACTTCACTGTTAGCTACAGGCTATGTAGTCTAGATATGTGTAGATATTTATAGCAAAGGCTTACAGATTCAAATTTTGACAGTATTTCAGTTTTACTTTATTTTTATGGTCCATTTCATTTTAAAACTCTAAGAACAATTGATGTCAGTGTGACAAAAAAAAAGAGGAAGACAACAGAATGGCTGAAAACAGAAACTAAAATCTCTCGTTGTTTTTTTGCTGTGGATGTTCAGAGACGGTCTGACTCGAGCTGTTTGGAGTAACTGTTTGGCAGAGCAGGACTGTAGCACTCACACTGACAGAGCAGATGGCTCGGACAGCCCTGCGACTGGTCCGAGCAGAGTTATCTAAACATTTCTTATTTTCTACATCAGCTCTCACATTTATTTGGCTTTGCAGTTTATGCGATCAGCGTTCCCTCCTGCATTCGTCGGATTCCAGCCGCAGCTCAGAGGGGTTTTAAGTAACAGGAATGGAGGCCGTGTTACAGCAGATTTAGGTCTGTTTGTTCTGCTCTGCAAATCACTTCCTCCCTATCTGGTCACATTAATAAGTCACAGGCTGTGTGTGTGTGTGTGTGTGTGTGTGCGTGTGTGTGCGCGCCTTCTCCAAGCAATTATAATCCAAATAGGACAGGCAGGATTTTGGTTAAAGCCCTACACATGCTGTATCTTGAGTTAAGAGACTTTACTAAGATGCCAGTTTTGTTTGAAATAATTCATTTTAATATGGGGATAGGATTACATTTATCCCAGCTCAGCTTTTTGAGACATTTTCTGAAGAACGCAACACACATTATGTTTGTGTAGCTGTAATAAATCAGTACAATTCATACCATATGTGGTGGTACATGATTCTTACTGTTTTCCCTCTGATCACGTCACCCATCTTTTTCAAATTAAAACACATGTACACCAATGAGACATCACGTCTTCAGCAAGAAGTAGGGTACAATCATACTAATATCATATACAGACATAGCAGCCTTTTTTGTGCGGCCACTCCGAGCGCTTTGAGTTGAGAAGATGTCACCATCGCTCTTTTTCTTTTATCTGGCCTCGGCGATAATCACCGTATTTTTGTCTCTATGGATCATGTCATGCACTCACGTCCTCCTTGCTCTGATATCCTGATGTCAAATACAAACCAAACAGATAATAAAACGGTTGTCAAGATATTGTTGTCATAGAGACAGGATGCACGTACGTCTGACTTAATATCTTTGTCAACAAAAAAGACATTTGAGGACATTATCTTGGGCTTGGGGAAATGCTAATCGACATTTTTCAACATTTTCTGACCTTTTTTCAAACGACTAATCAGTTAATCGAAAAGATAATCATCTAAGAGGAAAAATAATTGTATTAATGCACGCCATTTACACTCAGCATGCTGACATTAATATTGGATGGAGTCCCAGATATATGGGCAATGCATTTACACCACTTGGCCGATCAGATGAAGCCTCAGCTAGCTGTCAGATATTCTCAGGTTAGTTGGTGTCAATTTGGTGGCGACCATGAGGTTAGCTGTAACGTTATTCATGTGCACATTGTTCAATGAAAAAGCACACTCAAAATAATGCATTTCATTTTTTTTATACAGTTGGCATCTTTGTTTTGAAATTAGAAGTGAATATGAAGCCTCACTCAAGTTTTATGATCTCAAAGTCTGTTCCCTGTTTCACCTCTTTCCGACAGTAGTAGCAGTAGCCTTGGCTCTTTACTCGTTCCTGTTCATTAGGTAACTGTTAAGTTAACCATTAAACCTGCTCTCTTCCCGCGCAATGATATGAGAGAGTGATTTTCTTCTCCCATCACTTAAACTACAATGAGCGATCAGAGCTCAGCTGAGGAGCCGCTGAGCCAGAACGACCTCTGGGGCTCCCGGCTGATTGTCGCCCCAGCTCTGCTCGGGCCAAGAGGCTGATTGATGAAGCTCAAATGGCTAATGTGTGCCATTTGAAGGCGCCTAGACAGGAGTTAATGTGGAGTCACAGATGCAGGAGGGGGAATGACATTAATTATAAAGCTCTCATTACCTAGAATTATAACCTAGAAGGGTCCTATACATCAGTGCATGTAAATGGCATTTATTACTGTGCAGCCTCTGATTATCTTGTGGCCATCTGTGTTGAACAATGGAGAAACAAGCTGCAAATATTTGCTCATATTTGTTTTGGATTTTTTTCTGCTCACCTTTCTTCTAGTGAATAAAATCGTTAGATGTGACGTCAGGATTTCATGACTGCTTTCAAACCTCCCTGCAGGTTCTTAACGGCAGCTTTTCACACGCAGCTTTAAATCGAGCTTTGGTCTGTTAAATCCTGAAAAAGCGACATTCAGAGGCTGGTTTTTAGCTTCCAACACTACATCCTTAATGAAGAAAATCCATCACTCTGCCCCTGCTTAGTGCTGCATTATGCCTCTCTGTTTCAGCTCTCCCTCCCCCCAGTCATTGAAACTGAGAGATGTGCTGATTTCACACTGAGCCGAATGCCACATTACTCTGCTGTTAACTGACACAACCTTTACTGGATGTTCCTCGTCCTCCCCCTCTCTATTGTCTCTCTCCACCACCTCCCCCTGGTCCTCTCTCGCTTCATCCCCCCTCCTCTTACTCCATCACACCATCATGTATTTCTCATACAGCGATAAAACATTTTGTTATCCACAGAGTTACATTAAGAGCCCACCAACAAATGTCCCATAATCAAGATTAAATTCTGGTGAACACCAGACCGAGTCAATGAGCAGTGTAGCTCACCTGTACTCCTTGATGCCGAGACGAAATAATGGACTCAAATGAAGCCTCGATATCAGTTAAAGTTCGAGTTATAATAGCAGCCTGACAGGCCGATATCGGCCTATCAGATATATTAGTATCGACCAATTAGGGGTGCAAATTTTAAACACAGCCAACTATTAGCGTGTCTCAGAGCTGCAGGTGATTAGCTGTGTGTTAGCTCACAGTGACGACCTCTGATCGTAAAGTCAGGACAGATGTAGGGAAGCTGGAATGTGACAAGCAGAAACCTGCAGACTGCATACGACTGCTGCAGTTTGAGTGACAGGACACTCTGCGCTTCACCAGGAAACAGAACAGAAGGCTGCAGCCGGTGCTAGATTATTATCGGTCAGTCTAACTCTTGTCTTGATGGATTTAACGTAATGCACATTTCCACAGCACTGATTCTGTCAGCACATTGTAATGCCATATTTATCACTGTAACGCTGCAGAGCTTCTTACAGAGACACTGTCCTTAATTCCAGCTGCTTCTACTTTGGTGTTTTTGCGATCGGTGTTAAGCTGCTGTGATTGAAACTGCATGTCCTACAGATCTTTGACATTTAAAGCCTACAAGCCTCAACGAGTGTGTTATTTGAGACTGAGGCCCAATTTTATTTGGAAGTTCGTAAAAAATATGGAGATCAGAACAGGTCGCCAAAGTTACTTATTTGTCAGCTGTCTGCTGACTAATTACTTAACTAATTATTCAGCGCTTTATAGACCTCAAGTTAAGTCTTGTTCATGACACAGTCAGACACGTGATTTGATCTAAATGGAGATGGTTAGTTTACAGCTGTTTGACCACATTCATATGTAGTAGAGATGGATATATGAAGTTTAATGTTCACTCCAGTGTTGGTCTCACTGCAGTTTTCCTTCCTGATGTTTCAAAGGAAGGAAAAGGAAGATCGATATCAAACCACCTGATCTGATAACAAGGTCAACATCACCGGGGTGTTTGAGTTGTCATGACCACAGCACACATGGTGTCTTAATCATGTTGTTAAATATAGCTGCTGTAAATTATGTCTGAAGAGCACAAGTAGAGAGCAACAGGCTTAGAAAGAGCAAATCACCCGAGGTTAAATTCTGATTTAGTACATAAAAATGACCATAAATAAAAGGCTTTTAGTGCCGTGAAAAGGTTTCAGATTGCTTTCAAAACCAACAGTGCATTAGTGAAGATAATACTCCTCTTTGCACAGCGTGTTGTATGTGGGTCAGGTGAATCTGAGACTTAAATATTTCAATTTGAAGAGCGTGAAGGGAGCTTCAAATGAATAATACGCTGACATATGTTAAACTGATCTTTTGACCTGATTATCTCCTGTTACTCCATCTGAACATGGAGTAATCACATGTCGGGTCCTGACCCCAAAGTTAAGGAATTCTTTGAAAACTGTACTGGATGGATGGATGTAAGGATGTGTTTTGTATAGGGCTGTCTGTCGATTGAAATATTTAATCGCGATTAATCGCATAATTGTCCATAGTTAACTTGCAATTAATCACCAATTAACATTTTTTTTTTATCTGTTCTAAATGTACCTTAAAAGGACATTTTTCAAGTTTTTAATACTCTTATCAACATGGGAGTGGACAAATATGCTTGCTCTATCGCTGTTGAGAGTTTGTCTCATGTAGAGTTGTCCAGGCGTCTCCGTTGCAAACTATACAGCGTGGTCTGGACAGTAAATGCAAATAACTTGGTTCTTGTGGAGAGAACCATCTGGCAGGGCCGTGAAGCTGAACTTGCCTTCAAAAGACCCTTTTCTTTATCCATTTCTGCTCAAGGAGGTTTGTTTCTGCTCGCCATCCACAATGTTACTGCTGCATCACTTCCTGATTTCGCAAACTACACGGTGGGCTGAGGGTTGTAACGCGCGTCTGTTAATTGCGCGTCAAAAAAAATGAATGCCGCTAAGGGGAATTTGCTTTAATGCGCTCTTTTGCGTTAATTTTGACAGCCCTGGTTTGGTAAGATTATTGGTTGATCTAGATGAGTCAGAATAATTCAATGAGGTGCACACTGCGGGGAAAAAATAGGAAACAGGCCGACAGAGTTTGAGAATGTGGTTCCTCTTTGATCCGTACATGTGACTGATTTAATACGTAGTCAATAGAGTCGTTGTAGCTCCACTCAGCTAAAGAAAGATACCAAAAAAAAAAAACTCATTAAAAACAGTTCTCTAAGGATCTCTGTCTGTGAGGAGAGGAAGAAACAAATCAACCCATCAGCCACTTTCACTGCTTCTCTCAGTCAGGGAAACGAGGTCGACCAATCAGCAGCCAGATTCCAACATGCTCACTGCTGGGCAGGTGTTTTCTGCTCGCCTGGCTTCCTTCACTGAGTGATTTTTAAGAGCTGGTCTGAAGCCAGGAGGAGGCGTTTTCTGTAACTCTGCTCCTGTTTCATGTCACAGCGATCTCACTGTTTACACACACGAGCTGTGCCAACACACGGCTCCTGAGTTGTTTGAGAGGGCGTGACAGCTTTTACAGCATGTTAATGTACTGTGCTGAAGTGTAAATCAAACAACACGCGTGAGCCGTCTCACGCATGTACATGTGTGTATGTGTGTGTCGTGTTTGTCGAGGTCAGTGTGGCCGTCCCTCCCTGTCCTGATTGAGGGTTATTAACCTTTTGGGCAGCGGCCAGCAAAGGAGCTTCCAACAAAACATCCTGCTTCCTCCAGCTCAGCAGCTAACTATAGGAGCACAAACAGCACAGAGAGTCTGAAACTATCACAAAACATGGACGCTGATCCACATGAATCCTCTTACAAACACTACAGAGTTATGTTGATTGCTTTCACTGCAGGTTGAGTATTAGTAGCATTTATTTCTGGCTACAGTTAGTGTTACTTCATTATCTGGTATTTTCAAAATCCATTTACAGGTGTCAACAATCATTAAACTTATTTATTCATTCAAGTTTCAAAATCGTGCTCATCCAGGAGTTGCCATCTTTCTCATTTTCATAGATAGCTGAATGATTTTAACTCGGCTGTGGTTTCACTGGTAGAGAAAGAGGAGCCGTGATTAGGGCTGCATGATATGATGAAAAGAAATATTGTACTGCAATTCTTTTGACGGATATTAAGATTGCGATATGATTCATGATTTGTGGGAATTATCATTTTTGTGTCGCAGTTTTCATTTTCGCTGAGGGTTAGGTTGAGCTCAGGACATCTCTGCAGCTCTACAGTATTTCATTTTAATGCTGTTTGGTCGCACATTTTATCTTTTGATCAAAAAATGCAGCTTCTGCTATTTAGATTTTGCACTTTGCATAGCGTGATTTTGATAATATTTCGATTAATTGATCCCTACCAGTGATTTTGACTTTCTTGCAGCCCTGAAACATAGTGGAACGTTTCTATAGTTGGGTGTCAATTCCTGTAAATTCATTGATTTGTACTCATGGCCCCAAACAGACTAATACAACTAGAGATATGAAGGATACTGCTATCTCCGTATAAAAAGTGCAACAAAACTGTTTGATATCGGTGTATATGTTGTCTGAAATGTGCTGATATGAAACTTTTTTTTTTAGGTATAATGCAGAAAACAATGCTTTGAGCAATGTATAATTATTAAATTCTCTGTAAAGTTTGCTGTTTTAGTGCAACCATGTCTGTTACATATCTTTGGTTAGCTTTTGATAACCTTGCTTGAAGGATCATTACAAACAATGTGTTTTTATGTTGTCTAAATATACCGTTTATCTACAGTTTATGTGATTTATAAGAACTCCCTAATATTGATATCGGAACCGGCCACCGGCTCTAATGCATGTGAAATCACCTAAAGCTGTATTATAAACCATGAGAACATTGATATTACATTATGCTTGTTTTGAAACACCTCTTATCTAAATTAATCTTCGAAAAACAATCACAGTATTAAATTCAATGACATAATCATTGAGCTGTAATGCAGAACTGTCCCAGTGTGAGCTGCAGTCTGCAGGTGTGATTTGCTATCAATCATTAATGAACATAAAGGTCTCAGACACCCTGAGAGCTAAGCTCTTTAGTTTTATTCACCTTTACCAGTAAATGATGGATTGTTCTGTAGGTGTGATGCATAGACGGAAAAACCCAAAACTTGACATCTTTCAGTTTCCCTTGAAGTTATTCAGGTCATAATGAAAACCCGCACCTGAGAAAGTTTAAGCTCTAGTTCGACTTCATTCTTCACGCTCTCACCTCGGTGCTTTCAACACAAACCTCCTCTCTTCTGCAAACACTCCCCGGCCTTGTGATTATAATTTTTTTCCGCCAGAAGCAATCTGAGCCTGCAGATGTGACCGAGCTGAAACGTGTGATTATGCCACACGCTCGCACACCCACATGGCAGAGACACGCCCAGGATTAAAGCATTCAAGTTCAGATATCAGTTTAATCCTCAGGGAATTAAACACGAGAGCAGTGACGAGCGGGCCATCGAGTTCAAGCAGCAGCGTTCAGAGAGGGTTTTATACAGTTCAGACAGGCTGCGTGATAAGGCCTGTCACTGACATGTCAGGGGGATGGCAGGTGTAGCTGCACAAGTGACTCATGTAAACCAGTTAAGAGGCACACACAAACACAGTGCAGTTAAAAATGTGTTTTAAATATGTGTGTGTAGGCTTCACTGTGCAAAGGACAGGCATCCATCTACACTGAACCACCTAAAAAAAACAGGAAAATGACTGAATCTCTTCCTCTTCTTCGTCTGTCAATGTGTAAACAAAATCATGCATCACAGCCGACACGTGTTGTGCAACGGTGCAGACGGTCTGTTGAGTCTGAGCTGGTTAAACCTCCATTCTGTCCCCTCTGTTATCTACAAATATAGAATACCTTGGCTGTGATTTGTGATGTGATTGCAGCTCGTAAAGGCTACTGTAATTACTGCACTGCTTTATTTAGATACTGTGGTTCTGCAAGAGAAACATGGATGTGAAGACACCTGTGCTGTCAGCTACGTATATTGACATTTAGAGTGATCCGTGCCGTTCGAGAAGACAGATAGTTGACTTCTTAACTTTGCTTCCACACAACCATTGAACAAGTCTAAGTGAGCTTAAGTTATTGTTTTCTAAAAGCTTAGTTTTCCAGGTGCACACCATGAAGTGAGGCTGGTGTTGGAGACTGTTTTCAAAAGCTTCCAGGTCAGAAGAAATGTCTGCCTAACATTGTGACCGTTATGTAAAGGACACGAGTGAGCGTCAGTGACAAAATCGGCTTGATTTTGAGCCTTGACGCCTTGTTTCTAATTTAATTCCTGTCTCTTTCGTAAGATGGTTGATTAACAAAGTTTTACTTTTACTATAAAGTTTCTCTTTACTACAAAAACTTAAATACGGTGCCAGCTGATGGAGTGAGCTCACCAGGGAGCTGAACGCTTCTGGTAGAAAACAAACCATCTCTACTGCTGTTGGCTATTTCTGTCATTTCTAGTTGGGAAACATCAAAATATCACGGGCGTTTTCTGTTTACAAAGACAAGTGATAGCCTATCTTTTACTTGAGTGGTTACGTGGTTGCCTCGGCTTCCTGTTCATCTCTGCCAGTTTGAGTCTGCTCTGTTGACTTTCTTCGTAAACAACATGTTTTATAAAAGTCGCCCAAAAAACACACCTTGTTTTAGATTTTGGTTGATATTTGATAACCTGAGAAAGGGACTCAAAAATCAACATTTTCTTCAGAGTCGCCTCCATTACAAAGTGTGCCTTTTGAATGTTATGCACACTGACTTGACTCACCTTTGTTTCTTTCTCCCAGCGATGTTATCTGCTTTCTTCGTCAGCGGTATGTTTTATAAAGTTGCCCAAAAAACACACCTCACGTTTTTTTTTTTTGACTTGCTATTCCGCTTTCATAACAGCAAGGGAGCCACGTGTGGCTAACCCATCGAAACCAATGTTTACCGACTGACATCACAGCAACCAGGTGCACTTAAAAACAACAGCATAAGTCGGCCTACATTAAATAGTAGAGGTTGCCAATATACCTCACACAAAACCTTTGCCTGGGTGGGTCATCCAGGTATATTTGGCAACCTTTTTTTTTTTTTAGCATTTCTGTACTCTTATTTTGTTATGTCTCTGAGAGAACAATGCCACGATGATTGGTTACCTAGGGGACAATCTGGCCTCGAACTACAGCTCTCATCCCATCGTTTATGCTCAACAGTAGGGATGTTTGGTTCGGTTAATTTTGCTTTTGAAAAGCCAACACCCAAAACTGTTGAGACCTGAGTCTCACGCTGTGAATCATCGTATCAACCAACCTTGTTTTCAATTTTTACTAGCTCTTTGTTGATGTAACACACACCAGCTGTGACGAATCACATCATGCTATATGTTGTGGCGTATGAGACAGAAGACAGAAGTAGTGGAGTTACAGTATAAAATTGCTGCTTTTCTTGACCAGTGACTTGCATTGATACTATGAAATCTCGTGTCATGTGTCCTGATGTGTTTCTGCACATCAACTTGTGATGACACGCTTCAAGGTGCTGCCAGTACTCTGGGTTACATAAAAACAATCGGGGCTGTTGATGCATGTGAGATCCATCAGTGTGCTGTCCCTCATCTCCTGTTTGTGCTGCAGGGAGGGAGAATGATTGTAAACATTTATGAGCACAATGACATCAAATACTGGCTGCTCCACACAGTACATATTACTTTATTGGTTTACTGGGATGATCTCATAAAAGGTGTGTTCATATCAAAGAGCCTGCCAGCTGAGAGAGCATTAACTTACTCAATAACTTGAATAAATTCAACTTTTGTACAGTTCATTATTGTTTCTTGGGTCTGACCGGCGCAGGGAGATCGCTGGGAGTCTGTTTCAGACTCAGTGACTCTGCTGCTGTTCAGGAAGATTACTCAGAAACTGGTGCAGTGTGCTTTCTCTTCCTGCCACGCAACCAAAACAATGGGCCCATGCACACACATAGAAACACACAGGAGAGCAGCACACAGTGTTGGAGTCCGTCCAATGACTCAGGTGGACGTTTTGGCAGTGCTGCCGCTGCTCAGGTGGGATTGTACTGCCGACATGCAATGACATTACCTTCCTCTGTGTGTGTGTGTGTGTGTGTGTGTGTGTGTGTATGGGATCGGACTCTGTACCAGCCGACACTATTAAAAGACTTGGTTTGTGATCAGGGAAACATGATCAGGACATCCTGTTTTGGAGGAAAGGTCTGCAATGCCGCGCACTGTTTATTGGACTCTTGTATCATTTTCAGTGGAGATGTTCAAAGCGAATGAAGGAAGCAGCGGGTCAGAGTGTGTGCAGTGACAAGTGTGTGGACGGCAGGTCGGTGAATGGACTAATGAGCCGTTGACTTTGACACCAGTGGACACAGTGTGCATCCTGTCTCTCCAGAGCCCAGCAGGGTTATTTTTCTCTCCAATGTATTTCATCTTTCTTTGTGTCCTTGAAAAAAAAAAAAAAGGGGGCAGAGTTATTGTCACGACAGAAAGTGCTTTGGAGCAGCGCTCTGAACGTTAGCAGCAGGCTTGCAGCTGTGTTTTGGTCTCGATGTTGCCAATAAAAACTGAATTCATTCCTCCACATAAGATTGTTTATAATCACATTTGTTGCATTTGTGATGCTTCACTGGATGTTATTCCTGCAGTCTTGTCTATCTTTGACCGCTGTCAGTTAGTAGCACATATACAGTATACCACTGTGAAGCTTAATACAGTGCAAAATAGACAGTGACAGTTGTCAAACATGTTCTATCTTTCATCCCTTAAACATTTGTTTTCCAAAACTTGTTTGTTTTGTTGTTAATAACCAGTTGCAACAGCGTTGGCTGGTAATGTTTTCAGTTTGTGTGTCTGTGTGTCATCATGACTAAATGTGTTCCTGGTGACGCCTGGTGACACAAATATTTGGCATAGCACCCGAAATTGCTGTCTGTCTGTCTGTTGAAAGATTTTGTCAACACAATGGTGTCTTAACTGTGAAGTCATGTCAGTCATTAAACTTTATCGGTATGTAGTTGAGTTTATGATGAAGGCTGAGTCTGAAGATGGCCGTGACCTGACCCGTGAGTTAGGGCTGAATGATTAATCGATTGGAAACAAACAGATTGCTCTGATGCAGCATCCTCTCACACGATGTCCCGCCCACAATGATATCTGATTGGTCACACGTCACAATCAAAAGCCTATAAACTCTGAATAATGTGAGAGTGCAAAGTAACTAGTAACTAAATGTAGCAGAAAATGGGAATACTCAAGTAAAGTAGCTGAAAATTGATTACGTAAATAATCTTTTCTCGTCTATTGTGAAAAATGCTCATCATAATTTCCCAAAATGACGTCTTCACATTGCTTCTTCTGTCAAACCAACGGTCCAAACCCAAAGACTTTTCATTTAGTGCCGTAAAGGACAAAGAAAATCCTCACATTTCAGAAGCTGGAAAAGCTGAATTATTTTCCCCGTGCCGTAACTCTGCGTGTCTCGTACTGTTTGACAGAGATCTAAATTGAATCGACCCACAACCTCAATGTCTTTCTTCACCTTAAATTAAGTGTTTCCAGTTTCTGTGGTCGTTACGTGTGTAGAGTGACTGAATCCAGTGAAACATGTTGGCAGTGAACACTTTACAGCAGCATTACGTGTCTTCCAAACTTAATTACTGATGCAAAATAGTTTAATTTACGAATGTCCCTTCAGGGATCATTACAGATTTTATTACACCATAATTACATCCTAGGAATTAGTACCAAATGCCTAAATGCCAATAATGTGTTTGTGTGTGTGTCTAGTCTGTGTATTTGCATGTGTGTGTGTTTTCAGGCTGCTGTACACACTTTGCTGACACTGTTACAGTTTATGCTAATAACCTCCGTATTTGTATTCTGGCTTTGCTCTCCATCATTTTGTTGGCTCGCCTCCCACCAACCTCCTCCTCCTCCTCCTCACCGTCTCTTCTTTCTGTCCCTCTCTCGCTCTCTTTTTTTCCATCTGTTTATCCTGAGTCATAGCAGAGCTGTTTGGGCTGGTTAATCACCTGCAGCCAAACTGACTGTGTGTTGCAACAAGAACTTTTATTCAGCAAGCTGTGTTGAATTTAAAATGGATACGATCTTAATACTACCTCATTAATTCCAGGCTTGTTTTACATAACTTGAAAACTTCCACTGCTGACCCTCCTTGACTTCTACCAAGCACCCCGGAGGTGAAGGGGGTTGAAGGGCTGGAGGGTCACGTCACTTCAGGACCATCATGGAGACCTGTGCAAACACCCCATTAGTCTTCATGTTCGCTGATCTTTGACAGACAGCCCCCGCCAAGAATGAAAACAGAGAGCGCTTGGTTAACCGCACTAACCCAGCAGCCAAACCACACATTTATACTGGCAGTCAGCGCTGCAGGCCCCCTATGGGAATAATGTAGCATGCTAGCTTTGTATTACGTAGCCTGACTGTGTTGTGGAAAGGTAATGGCTTGCCACGGAAAATTATGAAGATGGATTCCATTCCTGCAGTCGGTCGGATACAAGAGAGGAGCTTTTATGAAAGCACTTGATTGTTGTTCCTCTGAGTAGCGTGAGAGGCCCGTGTCATTACATCCAGAACCAAACCTCCTACATACGGTTCTGAAGATGATGATGATGATGATAAAAACATGTGGATGCTTCACTGATCTCATCATGCATGCGTCAACGTTGTTTTTGTCCTTGTTTCATCTGCTGAGACAGACCAGGTTCAGGTGCACCTCAACAAGTTCAACTAAAGGATCATCAGACTGCGTTTGGTTGTGATTTAGGTTCTGTAGCACCAGAGAACAAATCCCTTCTCCTCACTGACTTGAATCCAGAGACTTTATGTTGCCAGATATAATGCTGTGTAACCCTCAGAGTCCTGGCAAATGAGAACCAGAGTTAACGGGCTGGAAACGGGCTCTCAACGGATCGCTTGCTCTCATCCAAGCTGCAGCACTGCGTACCTTCTGACACTTTTAAAGGCCTTCTCTCCTGCTTTCATGGCTCTGACACTCGCTGTACTGCCAGTTTCTGTGTTGTTTCTGTTCATGTTCATCCACACCAGATCTCTGGAGGTTATTCTGTATTTCTGCATGAGATAAAAATGTGATTTTATTGGGACCAAATGCTGAGTTTCATATCCAACTTATTCCGTTTCACTCATCAAGCTGCCAAGACATCACAGAAATCCTATACAGTAAAAAACACAAAGGAATCTCATGACCAATAAATCATTTACAAGAATTTCAATAAATTGGCAACTTTAGAAAGGCACTTACATTTTTGTAGGGCCTTTCAAACACAGGCTGCACAACTAAAATGCAACGAAGAGGGAAATAGTTTCAGTGAAATTAAATGTGCAGTTACCCTGCAGTTATAACTGGCCCTAATTTAATAGCTACATTTATTTGAAATTTAATTGCAAATGTATAAATTAATTGATTGCGTGTCTTTGCCTTCAATCCTCTTTTTGAACCACTTGTTTTATAATATATTGTTTGCTCAATTTGCAGGAATATTCATTTAAAACCATATTTGGAAATAGAATGATGACGCGACAGTAGATGATTGTGAAATTCATAGATTTGTACCTAAAGTCAAAGTAAAGAGACTTGTATCTAACTAAATTATGGGGGACTGGTTCACTTAAGCGTTGAAATGTTTCAGAAATGAGCCGTCAGTACCCTCAGAATAGAGAAGAAAATAAAACAAACGTGTTTAAATAAAAAACATTTTCCAAGGCTGTAATTTCAAAGTTGTGCAACCATAAGAAAAAGTCATAGTGGGATTATTAAACAGGAATTCTGCCCCTTTTTGACTGTTTAAATAAACTATGAACTGTCTTCAGCGTCTTCTGTGCTTCCTCCCACATCCTCCTTGTATCTGCTGCAGAGAGCCCTAACGAGGACGCAGCTCCGGGCCATTAAAGCATCCTCTGCCCCAGTTGTGTGTCTTTGAAATCCCAAGCAGACAAATTACATCATGAATAGGAAGAGCATGGAGTTTATGCTAAGAGTGGAGCTGTGAAAATCCAATTTGCTGGTTCTTCAACCTCTAAACAAGAAGCTGCCGAGGGGGGGAGGTGACTGCGTGTTGCACATGGAGGCTTTTGTGATGGCCGGACTAATGTTTAGTGACAACCTTGTCTTTGTTAGTTCCCTTGATAGATCCCGACCTGATCCAGTTCTGCAGGTGGTGTTGGCTGGTGGGAAGAGCTGAGAGACATGAAAGGCTACAGGCCACATAGTAATTGATGCCCAAATCTGTATTGAATTATTATTATTTTTTTAAGACAAAGGAGATGACCAAAAAAGTGGCAAAAGACAGATAACGTGCACGAAATGGAGCTGCTCTACGGCGTTTAATCGGTCTCACACAAATGCACAATGCAGCACGAGACGGCGGCTGATGTCTCCCCTCCTCTCGTCAGCACTTCTCAATAATAAGGAGTAAACTGATGCGACAGGCAGCTAAATCTAGAGACTTACCTGCCTGATCGAGCGAGTGGTAAAGCTGGAGCTGATGATGGAAGTAGCTACAGAGTGAGCTGTCTCGCTTTCTTCTCATCTCCTTTTTGGAGATGCACGTGCAAAGACTGATAAAATAAAATGGTCGACAACGGTAAAGATGCAAAAGATCATTTCAGCTATCCTGGAAACAGGCGTTTGATTGAGTGGCATTTAGAGGCAATTGCTGCAAGTTTGAGAGCAAGGTGGATAAGATTAACTTCAGGATTTCTTTTATTTGATAACCGCTAAAGAAAATAAACAATTTGTGAAGGAGGACAGAAAAAAGTACATTCCTGACCCACTTTATTGATTGGGTAAAAGAGAATTGAAGTTGAATCCTGCAAATGGACTCTTAATTAAGATAAAAGCAAAGTACATAATGACTAAAGATGGTAACGTTTCACAAATTCACAAAAAGATACTAAAATATGATTTGACAACTTTATTACTGAACTCTACAATGGAAATATTATTTTATCAATAGTTCTAGACGTTTAAATGGAAAACAATCTGTTGTTTTTAATAAAAAGAGAAAAAATAGACCTTTGTTTAATATAAAGTGCCACATTTTTTAAATGCAAATGTTTCGGTTAACTTAAAGAGCCCTTGTTGACCTTTCAATTATGAACATAAACCATGAACATCTATGACTGCTGCTGACTTATTCCCGAGAGAGGAGTAAATAATATCCTCATCGTCTTTATCTTGGCTGCTTGCCATTTTCTTCTGGGCACTACCACTGTTTAGAAAGGAGAAGCACATGGACGGAAACGGTGACACAGACGTGCCATGGGAGTTTCAAAATAAAGACATATCCTAACAATGGTGGCGATATGAACTGATGTTTTCACTTTGCATCGATGCTATTGGATAGTTGATCATCGAACGATATATTGATCTGGATCGATGTATCGTTACACCTCTACTAATACGACATATTAACAATCACTTTGACGGTGACTCTTTGTTTTCTTCTAGGATTTCAGTAGAATTTAAATACAGACTAACATTAAACAGCCTCTAAATGTACTTTAAAGAAACTTCCAAAGAAAAAACGAGATACACTGAGGAATACAAAAGGTTTGACAAATTATTGCCTGTGAAAAATATCTAAAATATCTTATATTGTGAAGTACGTAAATACTGCTTGGGCTGTTTACTGCAGCGTTTAAAGTCAGTTAAACTCATAGCTAGCTTCAGTATTTCAGAATATGAAGAAGATTCCAGACATAATTTCCTCAGTGAGTCTCCGACAGGTAGACGCCCTGACCAGGTGTCTGTATCCAGCTGTTTACTGAGTCACTCTATACCTCTGTGAAGGATCTGCTGCAGACACACAAACCCAAACACACCTTACACATAAACACACAGAGAATTACACACCCGTTTCCTCGTCCTCTTTGTGCAGTTGGGTCGACGCCAGACATTTAATGAGCTTCATCTCTGCTGCAGCAGCTGCATGAAAAACCATTTAACTCTTCAGCCCTCTTCATTATTCTCATTGCCTCACAAAGGCTGATCTAAATGCTAATGGATGCAGTGTGTGTGTGTGTGTAAGTGTGTGTGTTGTGAGAGTGTTCATGCCATCATTTATTCATGAGTAACTGGTGGGTTTTGAAGCCAAGATGCATCGTGTATTCGATTTTTTTTTTTTTTTTTCTGTGTTGTGTCTGATCTTTTATGAATTTAGAAATGCAAGTGAAGCACAAGTCAAACTGCACGGTTCAACGAACTGTTGAGTGGCGAAATGACATATAAAACAACAATTAATGCTTTCAGTTAGTTAATAATAGAAATAACTAATTAATATTTACTCATTCCAGCTCCTGAAATGTTTAGTTTAGCTGCTTTTCTCATTTTTACATCATGTAAATTTAATCTTTTAGGGTTTTTTGGTCAAACAAAGCAAGCACTTTAAAGACATTACCTTGTGGTCTGAGAAAATACGGTCAGCAGTATTTTATTTTTTGACCTTTAATTAGATTTAGCTACAGGCCGTGGTAGAGCTGTACACTGACATACATTTTAGTTTGAATACACAATTTGATTTAATTTGAATTGAGTCATAAAGATTAGATCATACCCCCTCTTTAAATCATATCAGATAAAACCAATATTTCAGAATTATAAAAGTTAATCTGAGGTTGTAGCCTTGGAAAGTAGCAATCATTTTTCCAAAATAAGCAAACATTATTATTTTCTCTTGAAAATAAAGTAAAATAAAGAGTTTTCTGTCATCAGATTTTCTGCTCAACCAAGGAGAATAAAACTGCACCAGCCTACACATGACCTGTAGTGCAAATGTAGACATTCACAGAGAAAAGGCAGAGATACAAAGAGCGATGTTGGGACTTTTCGAAGTGATATTTTATCATTCTGTTGGAAACCGTGAAAATCAGTGTCTTCACCCAGTCCACTTTGAGAAATCTGTTTCACATCATCCATGACGGAGTGATCAGCTCATGCCAGCAAGGAACTTTTCATTCACAATCCACCAAAACCATCTCAGTTTATATCAGTTCATCGTTGGGACCCCATGTCGTGATCCTCTCTCTGCAAGATAATTCAGTTCTGAAATGACTTAAATTACTTTATTCCAGCTAAAATCCTAATTTTGACCTAAAACACCTCCGTCCTCGCATCGTCCTCTCACAACAGCGTGTGTTTGTTTGAGAAAAGAAAAGGGAAAAACCATCAGCCCGTCCTGGCACAGACAATATGCTGAGTGCACACAGAAGGACGAGTATGAGGAAGAGGAGGGAGGTGTGACATTTTACAGCGTGACATTTTCTAAATGCTACCTACTGTTCGCAGAGAATCCTCCCTCCATTAACATTTTCCATCCTCATTTTTGTCTCTTCTCGATGTAGCTGACGCCGCGGCTGCTGCCAAACCTGTTCCCTCTGTAATAAAGAGGTCCACAGCAACCGTCGTGTTACCTGACTGTGGTTTATTTACTTCAGGTTCCCCGGTGAGACGGTGCTGACCAGCGAAGGTCACCTCACACTGGGATGGGGGATGTTAAAGGAGACAGGCTGGAGGTTGCCTGCTGAGTGTGACCTCATATCACCACACACCTCATCTATCATTCCTCTTTCTTTTGTTTTTGTCTTCTGTTGTTCGTCTTCTTTGTGGTCTCTCAGTCTCTGCGTCTCTGTCTGTTATTTCCTCTTTCATCCACTGCTTCAGCTTTTAGCTTTGTG